>NC_135328.1:118260868-118405025 GCF_023851605.1 Tamandua tetradactyla | reverse complement strand
TTTATCTGCATATCTCAGCTTCTATTGAAGTTCCAGATGCTGAAAGCTCAAGTCTGTATTTCCTCATAGACTTGTGTCTGCAAGCTACAGGTTAAACATCAACCTTTTAACTCCTACAAACAGTAACTTACTTTCTATCCTAAAAACCTTTTTATAATATTAGTGTTTCATGGTCCTGAGTTTAGGAGAAGCCATAATATTGTTGAATAATTACTTTCATAGGTAATATTGTAATTTTGTCCCTGACACAAATGAAAAATGAGCTTCTTGGCTGCTATCCTAATATGGGCATATCTTTTTCCTTTGTAAAATCATACTGACTCATGAGGTCAGGTGAGCTCCTGTATCACTACATGACAATCCACATTTTTTTAGGACCTAAATTTTATTAAGGTCTCTAAGTCTTTATTATATTCAATGTTAGCCTATAGATTATACCTTTACATGTAAATGGAAAAAATGCTATTACCAAAATTTTAATTTAAAATGCCATGAGAATAGAATCCAATGACAACATTTAAAAACAAAATAACTGTCTAGGAAGAACACACCTAAATAGCTCTGGTCCTATAGCACTGTGGTCAAAGGCAATATATTTGCACAGAACCCAGTAAAGGGCCAATCACCAACTTGTCCCTAAGCAGGAACTGAATTTAGACAAATCTCTTAGCCATTCCCTGTGTATGTTTTCCTCATGAAAGTCCTAGTAATGCCCACTTCATAAATCTGTGAGAAAGAAAGAAATTACCTCATATATGGGCCTTTTAGCCATGATACCTACATTGTAAGTGCTTTTTAAATTTTGTATTTCTATCTCTGGAAAGTCTTTTAATAAAAGAACAACTTTGAATACTCTAATAGTATAATATTTTTAATGGCAAGTGGAGAATACTGGACTTCAGTAGATGTGATAATTAACCTCTTATTTCCTTGCAGGCTCTTCTGACTCTGAGTCATTTAAATAAAAGTCAGTGGAAGCTGGCAGAATGCCCTCCAAGTATTTGGCAATAGGAATCACCTTCTTGTTCCAGACTGTATTTTGAGTCCTTGGAGATTTCTCTCTTTTTCATTATCAATTCATTTAATTCACTGGGTGTAGTTAAAGGAACACAGATTTGATTCTCAAGCACTTGATTTTAGCCAATGCATTAGTTTTACTCAGATTATGTGTGCAAACTTCTTTACTACATTCAAAGAGTGGGAAGGGGTGTGTGCATTGGCAGCACCTGCCTCTTGAGCATCTTCCAGGCCATCACCATCAGCCCCAGGAACTCCAGGTGGGCAGAGTTTAAAATGAAAGTTTCCAAGTACATCAGCCTCTTCATAGCTCTGTGCTGGCTCTTCCTCATGCTGGTAAATATCCTTATTCCTATTTATTTGGCTGGCAATTGGAAAAATGATACCCTCAAAAAGAAAAAAGTTTTTGGGTACTGTTCTCTTCAAGTTCCTGAGAAACTCGTGGTCTCAGTCTCTGCAGCATTTTTATCCTTCCCTGATGCTGTATGTCTGGGGCTCATGCTCTTGGCCAGCAGCATCATGGTTTATATCCCGTACAGGCGCAAGCAGCGGGTCCCACACATTCACAGGATCAACTTCTCTGTCGGGTCCTCTGCTGTGTCCAGAGCTATGCAAACCATCCTTTTACTGGTGAACACCTTTGTGTTATTTTACACACTCTCCTCCATCCTTCAGATTTGTCTTACTGTTTTTGATAATCCCAGTTGGTTGCTAGTTGACATGGCTGCACTATCCATTGCATGTTTTCCAACCATCAACCATTTTACTCATGGGTGGAGACTCCAGTCTATGCAGACTCTGTTTCACCTGGGCAAGGAATAAGAAGAATCCTAATCTGATTAATAATATATAAGACTATGTTTTGCACACTGTTCACTTATGTATTCAGCCATTCTCACAGATGTGGAAGCACAATTATGAAACTATCACAGTAAAGCAGAGTGGGGCAAAACATACTGTGAATTTCTGTCTTCCAAATATAACAATAAATGGAAATGGTAAATGGAAATGGAAATATGAAGTAGCTGTCATGACATTACAGATAGAATTGAAATTTGAATATTACATGTAATGGAGTCATTCAGAATTTAGACAACAAAAAACAGGTATGTTCTGAAACATTCTGGAGATTATGGAGGAAATTTTTGGGTGGCAACTTTCAATCTCATGTTAAATTCTCCTCAGATTAACTAAGGATGGAATTGTTGGTAGAGTTCCTTGAGAAAGGAAAATGTCCTTCATAACTCTGAAGTAAACCTGTTCTCAGTTAATAATGAGCATGGGATGAAATTAGAAAAGAATTTTTGTTTCAGTACAAGAAGTAGGGACCCAGCTATGAAATTTGTACATTACATCCTTAGAGAAATGGCAATTGCTTGAAATATAATTATATGCAGTGATATTATCATATTTAAAATATTCTTATAGACAAATGGCCAGATGCAACTGCAGTGGGAGATTGGTTAGCAGAAAATATGTCTTTGCTGATTAAAAAATGGAGGTAAATGCTGGTAGTGCAAAACAAATAATGTTTGGGATAAAAGTGCATGGATTTTAGAGGTCTGTAGAAGGCAGGCAGATATGTCTATAAAATATGATGGTGCCACCTGGACACACTCTCACATCTGAAAGTGAAGAATTAAGTGCAGACTTTCTTGAAACTGGAAGGAGTGGAGAAGTAGCCATTCAGAGGGAGTGAAGTCATATACCTTCTTTTTTTGTCCTGCTGTGTCTAGTGGGCAAAGAAAAGACAAAATAGATAGTTCTCAAGCTTACAAAGGATTTGAGTATATCCAGGCATGCGCATATAATCACACACATGGACATGTATTTTTCAATGTACATATGTGTGTATGTGCCATTTTTTATAAATAGACATATTTATTTATTTTCTATATGTATCTAAGTGTGTTTAATCACTGAGTTAATGTTTGATGTCCAGCAAGGAATTATACCAGGAATTTTACATTAAGAAATGTAATGATACTAATTACAGTAATGACAAGTTATTATAGCATTTGTATCTATTTTACCTCATATTTAGAATATTCTGATAGTTTAAATAGTTTAAAATTATGTTTAATTCATAAATAATTGTTCTCCTTCAATCCTAACATTTTTCTCTTTGTCTTAAAAAATATCCAGTTAAATATAGCTGATCAGTGATGTTACCCAAGTATGAGAAAATATTCTATGTATATTTAGTGTGGTAATTGATAGTTTTAGAATTAGGTATGCCAATTTATTGTGTGTTCTTCATTACTGTTAATCTATTCCTTGTTCTTAATGTTTTAACTTATTCTGTTCTTTCAAATTTTTTTAAGAAAGAATTCTATTTTCCACTTTTTTGTCTTAGATGTTTTATACTTATTATATCTGTTTTTATTTAATCTAGATATTACAACATGCTTCAAAGTACAGTCTACTGGGAATGTATAGCATAGTGGATCTTGTAGTGGGCAATGTCCATAATTAACTGTAGAAATATAAAGAAGTACTTTTAATGAGCTAGAGAAGATGAATGAAACTATTATAAGGAGCTAATAATTGAGGGTATATGAGAAAAAATGTACCTATTGCAAACAATGAAGTATAGTTAACACTAATATTTTAATACTCTCCAACAAACATGTCACACCAACACTATGGGTAAATAATGTGGGAAGATAAGGAGCATGGGAGGAGCAGGATTTGCATTTTACTTATTTTTTCACTGGAGTGATGAAAATGATCTAAATTTGATCATAGGGTACTATGCAAAGCCATGTGTTGATCTGTGAACCAGTAATTGTATACTTGAGATTGTTTCTATATTGTGTGATGTATCTCATTAAAATTGCATTAAAATGCCTTGTAAGAGTTATTGTGGGTTACTTTAGTAGAATTACAGTAACTGAACATAAGAATCAAGAAAAACATAGCATTTACAAAGGAATTTGATTTTCACTATAAATTTTTACCTGTTAAGTACAAGTGGAAAGTGAAAATATTTTGTTCAAAATCTTTCAGAGATTTACAGCCTTAGGGGAGAGATAAATTACTTACCTATCCAAATACCAAATAACACTGTTTTTTGGAATTAGATATTTTTAAAGCAACTTAAAACAAGTTCTGCAAAACTTTGGAATTTTCCCTTATGTTTAATTGTCTTCCAAATAAGATTTCCAAGAAGAATAATTAAAGAAAGGGAGAACAGAAAGTAAGAATTATATTCTAGATATTTCCTTATTTCACATAATAAACCATATTTTTAAAGTTGTCACTGTGATACATGATCAGATCATATTCTTTTAGCAGTTATGATGCTGCAGGTAGGGGGAGGAGAAGAAATTCATCTTTTATACGCACTTTTATTGATCTTTATTAGGAATGAAAGCATTCTTAAACAAAAATTCAAATAAAAATTGATTAATTAAATACAGTGTAAAGTTATTTAATATCTTTGCCTTTCTTAGTGATAATAGAAAGATGTTTCAAAATTGACTTTTTTACCTTCTCCATACATTTTTATATTTGGGGATATGTATTTAAAAACAATTTTCTAATACATGTGCCCATATCTTAAAAGCACACCACAATGCAATTTTCAAATCAAACATCAGCCTGGAAATACTTCTTAGATCAGGAAACAAAATCTTGTAAGAGTGAAGCCTCCTCTGGGGAACACTTCCTGTTATCAGAAAGGAAACCACTGAAAGGACACCAGACAGTGCCGATCAGTTCACCCATTTTACACTCTACATAAATGGAATCAGACAGTATGAAACTTCTTCATTTGGATGTGGTTTTTGAATTTACCTTTGAATGTATCTTTATGGGTACATGTTCTTGTAGATAATTCATTGGCTTTAGTGGGTAGGATGCCATTGTGTGTATCACTGACAATTTATTTAATCATTTTACTTGATGCACATGTGAATGGACTTCAGTTTGAGTTATTATGAACAGTTTTGGTATGTAAATTCTAGAACATACACCAAATCACATGTGCAAATGGCATTTCCCCAGGTTTTTTTTGCTACATTACAGGAATGGGCAGTATTAGGCATTCCTCATTCTGCATGTCAGGCTTCACAGTCAAATCTGTCCTGGCTATGCATCAACAAACATAGAAGTTAGCTCATGTATCCCTGAAAGAATACCATTTCATAGAAAACCCTCACTGAACCAACTGGCCATTATTAAAGAGATTATAAGGTTGAGTGTGCTTGTGTGTCTATGTGTGTGTGCATCAGAGATGGACAGAAAGAAAGAGACAGAAAGAAAGGGACAATGCCAGTTGTCCCTACAACAAATGATGCCACAATTTCATTTTAAGTAATTTTCTTCTGTACTCATTCTGACCTGCTCTGGTTATGAGAATGTTTGGCTCATCTCTATTCCCAGTTCTGTGCCCAATTCTATTGGTCCTATTCTCCTCTATTCCAGCACCCTCTTCCCCAGTATTATACACTGTTTTCCCATTTTTAAAATGTAATTTTGATAACTAGGTTCCTTTCCCAAACTACACATCATATCTAGATTTTGAGTGTATTATAGTGTATGCACATTATCTTTGGTTTAACAAAAATCACAGTTTTTAGAGACTGGTTGAATTTAAATATCAAATATATAGCCTATTATGATTTTATGGTTTCAAATCATGGCTATTGGTAGCCCTAGGAATTGTAAATAGTGCAAAATTTAACATAATTTGCAAGCATGCAGGTTTACCTACAATACTTTATGAATGCTGAATCTCCTGGGTCAGAGGCAAAGATCATTTTGAATTAGTGCACAGCAGGTTGCATAAGTTTATCATTTGCTTCATTTTCTTTACCCTCCAGGTCTTATGAGATAGATACATAGAATCTCATGTGAAGACAGCACCTTCCCTGGTTGTAAATCATGGTTCAGTAACTCTGAACTTAGGCAACTCTATTCATTTTAAACAGACTGTTAGCACCCCTGCCTTACACTTTGCCATGGAAGGAGGCAGTATCTTTATAAATAGGGAAGCCATCAACTCTTGGCTCTGTTCAAGATAGACTCAGTATATTTTCTTTTCTAATTCTATATTCTGTACAAACAGGCTTGGAAAAAATAGTGAAAATATATGCACCTGCCTCTTCCCAGAATAAATGTACACCTTAGAGAAACCATGGACTGTTGTCTCCCAATGATGCCTACCCCTCATTCACATGACTGTAAGATTGATTAACTGAAAAAGGGTCTGGGAACAAACTGTTAATATTTACTCCATAAACTACTTTATGAAGATTGTTGTCACAAGAGTTCCAAAAAGGGGATGAAGCCAACACTTAACATAGACCACAGTATTGCCCCTTAGGGTCCTTGTCTCAACCTGATGAACTGATCTCATCAACCCTCAGGGTCTACCTTTTAAAATCAAGTAGATCTCTCCTTAAGTTTCTATACTGAATTTTCTGCTGTATCAGACACACTAAATCAGATATGTAATGATTAGTGATTGCACAGATTCCACTTTTGCTTGTAAGGAGGACGTTCAGGTCAATAACATGTATAATGACCAGAGAGCTGAGGCTGAAATTACCTAATTTTCATTGAGGTAGGAAAAAAAACAACAGGAGAAAAAAAACGCAATGAGAAACTATATAGAGAATACAAATAGATTAGTGTTAGCCTGGAGGTGAAATAGGAGGGAGGGAGGAGTGACATTTTTGCCTTTTTGGAATGACAATAATATTGTCAAATTAGTTGATATAGATGGTGGCACAGCTCTGTGAATATATGAAAAGATTGAATTGTAATACTTTTAAAGGTGAACTTTTGCTATGGAATTTTATTTCTGCAACACTCTTAAAGAGGTACACAAACATATGGTTCATTTCTTAAGCTCCAATTCCACCTTGTGATTATTGCTATGCGTTAATGACTTCATTATTGGCAGTTTTCAACTTGTGAGGAGTCATATGGAAAGACTTTAATTTCCTTGCTTGGAGGGAGATGTAGAAGAATGACTGCAATGGGGACTGAGGAGACTTTGGAATAATGAGAAAGTTCTATCACATGGAATAACTATTGAATGAGTTTTTATTTACACTTGTCCAATTTAACTGTTAACTTGAAGCAAATGCACTTTATTCTATACAAGTTATACCCCAGTATAATTGATTTCAAAAATAATAAAATAACTGCAAGGCTGTATTCATATTTCCATCTAAAAATAACTGGTAGACAATGTAATAAATATTATTGACATTTTAAAACAAAATAATAATTTGGTTAGCTATTCTTTGAAATATATGAGATGTGAAAGACAAGACAACAATAGCAGAAAGGAAAAGTGAACGATGAATGACATCATATTGCTGTTAATCTTTTAGAATTGTTAAATGCAAAGTGGAATGAATAGAGTGGGAAGGGAAAGGAACTGTGATTGGATGTGGGGGAACAGAAATAAAAGTATAAAGTGTGAAGTGTAAAGTATGAGGTAGAGAGCAGGTATTGATATTTACTGCTAGGCAGAGCATTTTATTTTCATATTCGTATTTGAGGGTTTTGGTCATTGTTAGGTCAGATTATATACTTCAACTTGTAAAGGAATTCAAATCTGTTTCTAAAAAGTACTGCAATGTTTTCTTAATTTTGTCATGTAGTTCTGTTTCATTCGGCCCCTATCTTCCCTTAGGATGTGAAGAATAAATCCGTTTTTATCACTTGATAGTAGTATGAAGTTTTCAACGTGATGTAGTTTTTATAATAAACTTTATTTTTGCAGGTTTAGATTTAAAGAAAATTGTGCAGAAAGCACAGAGAGTTCCCATGTATTTATCCACCTTACCCAGTTTCCCAATTATTAAAATCTTACATGTTTTTAGTGTATTTATTATAACTGATCAAAGAATGTTGGTACATTATAATTACTGAAAGTCCATAATTTATACACAAGTTCACTCTTTATATAATATAATTCTCCATTATCACATCGTACAGAATATTTTCCCTATACAAAAAGTGTCCTGCAGGACACCTATTCTTCCATTCCTCCAATCCCACACAGAGCTTCTGACCAACACTGACATTTTTACTGCCACTATAGTCTTTCCTTTTTCAGAATGTCATATAGTGGATTTATATGGTACATAGAATTTTAACTGGCATTTTTTGATCAAGGAAGAGATGGAGTCACTTTTATGCATCCTGTGAGCTATTTTTTTTATCATCTATTTACATAGAAAAATTATTGTTAATGTTTCTAGGCTGACTTAATTTCCTTCTGAAAGAAATTACATTGGAAATATTCAATGATTATACAATTAGATATGAAGAAGTGTAAGGAAAGATCAAAAGCTGTTTCTATGGCTGAAATCATTGTACTACTCAGTTCTGAATGGTTAGCATGTAAAATGAATCTGCTACATAGTCATATGCTAAATATTAGAGGCCAAACATTATCTACAGAGAGGCTAATGTGGTGGTATATTTTACAAGTCACATATATGTTTAAAAGGTCCTATCAAGCTCAATAAAGAAATCACATATTAATGAAACATCAAAATAAAGTTGATGAATAAATAGTCACTGTCTAAGTTTACTTGGGCTGCTATGAGAGATACCAAGGAAACATTTGGTTTAAACTGTAACAGCAGAATTATGTTTAGTTTTCACAACAAATGACATGGAGTGGGAAAAACAAAACTAAAGAAAGGTCTGCAAAATCAGCTCAGACGAGTCACACAAACAAGAGAAAGACAGGCCTTCTGCTGTAAGGCCACAATTGGTGTCAAATACTTATCTGGTTAAAAGGAAGTCTAAATAAGCCATTGTAAGCCATTGTCAGGGCCATACAAAAAAAGGGAATTATCAATTAGTTAGGCTTCTTGGATAGGATGTAATCTCTGGAGCATTGAAACAGTGGAGAAAAAGGGGAGAAACCTGAGGGTTAGGCTTAAGGAATAAATGCTAATGGTTTCTTGCCGGATGTAATTTCGGCCCCGTTCCTCTAGCTCTCTGCCTAGCAACATATTCAAGCTATTCCATAGGACCTTTCTGCTCTCAGCTCACCCAATCCCTCGCTGCCACCCCTTAGCTTCCTCACCAATCACGCAGCGCGCCTCCCCTGGCCCCCCCTATTTCCGCCACACCACTATATAAAGCTCTGTACTTCCTCTAATAAACGTTCTGGTGCACACGCCTTGCCAGCTCCTCCAGTTCCCACGAGTGGTTCTTCGTCTCACGTGCCCTCCAGACCTTCGAGCCCCCAGGACCGGTCGGCTACCGAGTTCCCCCGTCTCGCTGTGAGGAAGACCCCAGGCGGGAGCTAGGGAAAGCTCCTGCAGTTTCTTTCACTCAGTATGCTGGCCACCACATTTTAGTTGCACACCCATTCTTGCAAGATCATGAAATTATTTTCTTTTCTACAATTGGGTGAGCATTTACTCTTTCAGGAACTGCTTTCTTAGATCACAGATTGGAGTTGCAAGCCCAAAATCAGATTATCCCCTGGCCTTGTATTCTCTCCAATTTGGTAGAAATTGGATTTTGGCCTACAGTAATCCTTGGGCTTCCTTGGATTGCCTCTTTGACTTAATCCATGAGTCAGATGACATAGTTACTACAGTATCTCTGGCTTCTATTGACTTCTGGCTTCTAATGAATATGTCTGAACTTCCCTTGTTTATAGGGTCTCCAGTCATATGGATTTAGGTCCAACCAGATTCAATTTGACCTCTTATAAATTGTATCTATCTTTGAATAGTCTATTCACAAATGAATCCATGCCTTAGTTAAAAACATCTTCAAAAATCCTATTTATAAATGTGTTCACACCCACAGGGAAGGGATTAAGATGTGAACATGTCTTTTGTAGGATACATGATTCAATTCCTAATTGGAAAACTCTAAAAGAAAAGTTCAGAAGCATAAAAAAACTTTTTACTTTGTTTTGTTTTGTTTTGTTTCATTTCTAAACAAACATATTAAGAATTTGATCAAATGAATGCTTCTGTCAGCCCAAGTAGGTAATTATGGGGCTACTTTTCTCCCTTGTCCCAAGCAGCCTTCACCTTAATTGACCTCTGAGAACATGCTTCATCATCT
Organism: Tamandua tetradactyla; assembly: GCF_023851605.1. Lineage (NCBI taxonomy): Eukaryota > Metazoa > Chordata > Mammalia > Pilosa > Myrmecophagidae > Tamandua > Tamandua tetradactyla. The sequence goes on along the minus strand of NC_135328.1, from coordinate 118,394,945 downwards.
TCAGGACCACCAACAGTGATGAGGTGGTTGAGATCACTCAATGGCCCAGTAACAGCATTTGAAATAAACAGTGCGGCTTGGGGCTTGCCTAGCCCGACCGCACTGGGGTCTCGTCCTCGGATGTGGTTCGGCTGGAGAGCGGCGTCAGCCGAGACCACGGGGCTCGAAGGTTTGGAGGGCGCACGAGCACAATAAACCGAGACTAAAGAATAATAGTAGTAATTTATTGCATAGGGCTCGCGGGACTTAGCTGGCTGGCAAGGCTTACAGGCTAAGACCCCGACAGGAGGAAACACAAAGAATATATAGGGTTGGTGAGGGGGAGTTAATTAGGGGTGAAGAAACTTTGATGGGCAGCTGGTATGGTGTCGTATAGGATGTGGATTGGTTAGGAGGTGTGTTGAATATTATAATGGGTGGTGAGGTGAGGAGTGTACATGGTCTAATGAAGAAGAGGTGAAAAGGTGGTGCGATATATGCTCAGGAGTTGTTAGGCAGGGGGTTAGAATAGCAAGGCTTGCAAGAACGAGAGATGTCTGGATATGTTAGGGCATATTAAGGCAGATAAGAGGCAACAGTTACAAATATATGCAGCAAAACAGTACTCTTAAGAGTACCTGAAGGTGTGATTATATGTAATTTGTGATATGGATGAAACTTGTTCTGGTTTGTTAAAGTTGATGAAATGCAATATACCAGAACTGGGTTGGCTTTTACAATGGGGATTTATTAACTTGCAATTTACTCTTCCTAGGCTGTGAAAATGTCGACTCAAGTTATCAAGAGAATAATGGCTTCTCCCCAGAAAGGCTCCTGGTAGTCTGGCACACCACTGTCACCTGTGAAGGTACAAGACAATGTCTTCCTGTCCTTCTTTCTCTGGTTTCATTGTCTTCAGCTTCCCAGCTTCTCAATTACCCTGTGTGTCTCTATGGCTTTGCTTCTGACTCTATTAGCATCTCTGAGATTTTTGTCCCTAGTTCTCTTGGCAAGATTCCAGAAAGATAATAAAGACCCATTCTGAATGTGGTAAGTCAAACATCAATTTAAATAATCTAATCAAAATGTCCCACCCAAAATAGGTCTACACACACAGGAATTTATTAAAAGTGCATGCTCTTGGAGGACTTCTGGGAAGATGGCCAAATAGAGCAGCTCGTGATTAGCCCTGCTCCTTGGAAAAACTAAAGAAGTGAAAGGAGGATGACTAAAGTGGTGATTCTGAAGTGCAGCTGATCTGGGGCAGTTTTCTGCACCAATTGGAGCTGCCCTGGTTACAGAGGCTGAGGAACCAAGAGGTAGAAGACTGGAGCCTGGTGTGGAGGTGCAGAGCCCATGGGAGGGCATGGACATGATCCGGGAACTAGGAAATCCAAGCTGTGTTCCTTGGGTGTGCTACCCTCACCAGCATAGCCCCATGACTGGCGACTCACTCAACACTCCTCACACCCAAACCCTGTGACCTGCTCCCATTCCCCATGTTCCAGGCAGTGCCACTCCACCAGCCCCCAGTGCACAGACATGCCGCATTCTCCCACCACAAGTGCCGCCAAATTCGCCTCTCCTGAATCCCCCCTGAGAACTATCTCTCTCTCCCTGTTCACTGTAAGCTATTGCCAGTGCATACAGGCTGTGTGTTGCTTCCTATGGAACAGAGCTTGAAGGATATAAAGGAATGATGAGAAAGAAAGACAGGTGGGATCAGGGGGTCTGAAGATCAGCCATAACAAACAACAAACAACTTTATTCTTAACCAGATCCAGCCTATATACTACAGGGTGACAAAAGGCATTCATGCATTTCCAGAGGTAAGAGAGTGCTTATTTTTCAGTGCTCTCTTCCTTCATAGTTAACATAACCATTTGGGGTAAGCATTCTCTTCCACCATACTGCTCTACATAGGAATCTCTGCAGTTTACTGCCACCACCCTGACTCAGGCTGCTCCCAACAATTCTGCGAGTCTCATTTTAACACTTGCTTCTGCATTTCCCCCTTTTTATTTTATTATCTGAGGTGACTGTGCCTATCTAAGGTTGTCCCTAAGCTCTGAAAAAAGGGCCTTGCCCATCATTGGCTACCAGTCAAGCTCTCTGACTTTAAATATTTGCTGTTTTAACACAGCTGAGGAGGAAGGGAAAGAGTATAAACAGCATCAAACCTAAGCCTTCAGTAATCAAAAAATGATGTGATTTCCACCAGTAAATAGGGTTAAGATTTTTTAGCCCTTGGGTAAATGATAGTATAACATCATCTCTGTGGGCTATATGTAAATTATTCTAGGATAATTCTAATACAGATTGATTATATCTTAAAGGGGGTAATACAAAAAATTGCTCTCATTCCAGTCACATTTTAAACTTTGTAAAAAATTTAAATTATACATTTGATCTCCAATATGAATCAATGCTGTCTCTATCATTTAGTCTATTATTAATTTGTTCATCAATATGAGGAAGACTATTCCACAGTTCACTGGCATTTTTATGCTATTCTCAAATATAATGGTGCTTCTGTATAGTTTGATACAATGCAGTTCCAGAGACTGCAGCCACTGTGATAATTCCAATGATTCTAATAACAGCTGCAAAAATGAGTCCAATTAGCCTCTTAATCCTTTTCAGATATTCTTTTGCCAAATGGATCAAGATTTCTGTTTTGGGGGAGGATTGCCAAGATCTTGACATCTGTACCAGCAGCCAAATTACCTCTTCTTCTCCTTATTGCTATAATCATCTCATTTTCCTGCAACATAAATGCTTGGATACAAGTGAATAGAGAACAGTTCTAACATTTAAAAGTTTGATTTCTTATATGAATATGACCTTTAACAAATACATATGGATCTCTAGTACATATTTGCATATAGGGTTTATGGCTGCTGTTTAAAGAGAAGTTATAGTTACTAGAATTCGCTAAAAATTGGTCCCACAACTTCCTAGAAAGCCATGAACAATCAACTTTGACTTGAGAAGAAATAGATGACCCCAACAAACCAATCACAAGTAATGAAATTGAATCAGTCATTAAAAAGCTTACCAAAAAGAAAAGTCCAGGACCAGATGGCTTCACACGTGAATTCTACAAAACATTCCAGAAAGAATTAGTACCAATCCTGCTCAAACTCTTCAAAAAAATTGAAGTGAAGAGAAAGCTACCTAATTCATTGTATGAAGCCAACATCACCCTCATGCCAAATACCAGGCAAAGATATTACCAAAAAAGAAAACTACAGACCAATCTCTCTAATTAACATAGATGCAAAAATCCTCAAAAAATTCTAGCAAGTCAAATCTAGCAACACATTAAAAGAATTATACATCATGACCAAGTAGGATTCATCCTAGGTATGCAATGATGGTTCAACATAAGAAAATCAATTAATGTAATACACCATGTCAACAAATCAAAGCAGAAAAATCACATGATCATCTCCATTGATACAGAGAAAGCATTTGAGAAAATTCAACATCCTTTCCTGTTGAAAACACATCAAAGGATAGGAATACAAAGGGATTTCCTTAAAATGATAAAGGGAATATATGAAAAATCCACAGCTAATATCATCTTCAATGGGGAAAAACTGAAAACATTTCCCTTAAGATCAGGAACAAGACAAGGATGTCCACTATCACCACTATTATTCAACATTGTGTTGGAAGTTCTAGCCAGAGCAATTAGACAAGAAAAAGAAATACAAGGCATCAAAATTGGAAAAGAAGAAGTAAAATTATCACTGTTTGCAGATGATATGATACTATATGTCAAAAACCATGAAAAATCCACAGCAAAAGTATTAGATCTAATAAACAAGTACAGCAAAGTGACAGTTTACAAGATCAGCATTCAAAAATCTGCAGTGTTTCTATACACTAGTAATGAACAATCTGAGGGGGAAATCAAGAATTGAATTCCATTTACAACTTCAACTAAAAGAATAAAATACTTAGGAATAAATTTAACTAAAGAGACAAAAGACCTATACAAAGAAAACTACAAGAAATTGTTAAAATAAATCACAGAAGACATAGCAGATGGACGGGCATACTGTGTTCATGGATTGGAAGATTAAATATAGTTAAGATGTCAATTCTACCTAAACTGATTTACAGATTCAATGCAATAACAATCAAAATCCCAACAACTTACTTTTCAGAAATAGAAAAAACAATAAGCAAATTTATCTGGAAGGGCAGGGTGCTCCAAATTGCTAAAAGTATCTTGAGGAAAAAAATGAAGCTGGAGCTCTCATGCTGTCTGACTTTAAGGCATATTATGAAGCTACAGTGGTCAGAACAGCATGGTACTGCAATAAAGATAGATATATTGACCAATGGAATCAAATAGGTGTTCAGATATACCCTCTCATCTATGGACATTTGATCTTTGATAAGGCAGTCAAGCCAACTCACCTGGGACAGAACAATCTCTTCAACGAATGGTGCCTAGAGAACTGGAAATCCATATGTAAAAGAATGAAAAAGGACCCATATCTCATACCCTATATAAAAGTTAACTCAAAATGGATCAAAGATCTAAACATTAGGTCTAAGACCATAAAACAGTTAGAGGAAAATGTAGGGAAATATCTTATAAATCTTATAATTGGAGGCAGTTTTATAGACCTTACACCCAAAGCAAGAGCACTGAAGAAATAAATAAATAAATGGGAACTCCTCAAAATTAAACACTTTTGTGCATCAAAGAACTTCATCAAGAAAGTAAAAGACAGCCTACACAATGGGAGACAATATTTGGAAATGACATATCAGATAAAGGTCTAGTATCCAGAATTTAAGAGATTGTTCAACTCAACAACAAAAAGACAGCCAATCCAATTACAAAATGGGAAAAAGACTTGAACAGACACTTCTCAGAAGAGGAAATACAAATGGCCAAAAGGCACATGAAGAGATGCACAATGTCCCTGGCCATTAGAGAAATGCAAATCAAAACCACAATGAGATATCATCTCACACCCACCAGAACGGCCATTATCAACAAAACAGAAAATGATAAGTGCTGGAGAGGATGTGGAGAGAGAGACACACTTATTCACTTGGTGGGAATGTCAAATGTGCAACTGCTGTGGAAGGCAGTTTGGTGGTTCCTCAAAAAGCTGAATATAGAATTGCCAGATGACCCAGTAATACCATTGCTAGGTATCTACTCAGAGGACATCAGGGCAAAGACACAAACAGACATTTGCACACCAATGTTTATAGCAGCATTATTTACAATTGCAAAGAAATGGAAACAGCCAAAGTGTCCATCAACAGATGAGTGGCTAAACAAACTGAGGTATATACATACGATGGAATATTATGCAGCTTTAAGACAGAATAAACTTATGAAGTATGTAACAACATGGATGGACCTTAAGGACATTATGCTTAGTAAGACTAGCCAAAAACTAAAGGACAAATACTGTATGGCTTCACTGATATGAACTGACATTAGTGAATAAACCTGGAATATTTTGGTGGTAAGAGAGACCATCAGGAGATAGAAATAGGGCAAGATATTGGGTAATTAGAGCTGAAGGGATACAGGCTATGCAACAGGACAGGAAACAAAAACTCAGAAATGGACAGCACAGTACTGTCTAACTGTAATGCAATATGTTAAAACACTGAATGAAGCTGCATGTGAGAATGATAGAGGAAGGAGGACTGGGGACATAAATGAAATCAGAAAGAAAGATAGATGTTAAAGATTGAGATGGTATAATCCAGGAATGCCTAGAGTGTATAATAATAGTGACTAAATGTACAAATTTTAAAAATGTTTTTGCATAAGGAAGAACAAAGGAATGTCATTATTGCAGGGTGCTGAAAATAGATGGCAATTAATATTTTAAATGTCACCTTATGTGTGAGACTAAAGCAAAAATGTTCATGTGCTAAAAAATTTATATTTTGACTTGTGCATTTCCTAATATAACTTATGTAGATAGTTTGTTGAACACCATAAGTACTTGGAATCTCAGGTAGGACATGAGATTTTGTTGGTTTGTCCAGAGTGATGCCCTGATGAATCTCAGAGTGATCCAATCAGTGAGTGGAAAAGCATTTGCAAAGCCCCCTTTGGGGAATGGTGAGAACGGGGAGAAATGCAACTTCCCCAAGTTGAATTCTTGATACCTCACAAGCAGTGTGGACAACCAAAGCTATAGGCTGAAGCCCCCAGTCTTGGGGTTTGTTCATATGAAACTTAACCCCACAAAGGATAGGTCAAGTCTACTTAAAATTTAGGCCTAAGGGTCACCCCCAAGAGAGCCTCTTTTGTTGCTCAGATGGGAAATGTCTACATGGGAAATGACTCCCAGGGGTGTGGCCCTTCCTGGCAACATGGGGCAGAAATCCTAGAATGAGCTGAGACTCAGCATCTAGGGATTGAGTAAAACCCTAAAATGAGCTGAGACTTAGCATCAAGGGATTGAGAAAACCTTCTTGACAAAAAGGGGAAAGAGTGAAAGGAGACAAAGTGGCAATGGCTGAGAGATTCCAGAGTTGAGAGGTTATCCTGGAGGTTATTCTTATGCATTATGTAGATATCATCTTGTTATTCAAGATGTAATGGAGAGGCTAGAGGGAACTTCCTAAAAATGTAGAGCTAGGTTCCAGTAGCCATGTTTCTTGAGGATGATTGAATAATGATATAGCTGTCACAATGTGACTGTGTGATTGTGTATACCTGTGTCTAATGCTCCTTTTATCTACCTTGTCAACAAATGAGTAGAACATATGAAATACAAATAAATAATCAGGGGAAAATGTAAAAATAAATTTAGTTTAAAATGCTAGTGATCAATGAAAGCGAGGGGTCAAGTGTATGGTAGACATAATCTTTTTTTTGTTTTTTTCCTGTGTTTGTTTTATTTCCTTTTCTATAGTCTTTTTATTTCTTTTTATGAACTAATGCAAATGTTCTAAGAAATGATGAATATGCAACTAAGTAATGATATTGTGAATTACTGATTATATATGTTGATGTTTTATTCAGTTTGTTAATTTTTTTAATTAATAAATAAATTTTTAAAAATTCCAAAAAAAAAAAAATTGGTCCCAGTCCTAGGAAAATTTTCTATAAATTTCTCTGACTAATGTTGCATTTATCATCCCATGGATTTGGCACAAATCATCCTCTATGTATTAAACTCTGATTTAGCTTGCTTGTCCATATATCTCAACTATCTTTGATTTAGAGATGGGAGACCCCACAGGGGGTGTGTCTCTTACAATTCCATTGGGAATCATTAATGATGATAACTGCTTGATCCTTTTGACATAACTGCAACCCATTCCAACTTTCTTTCCCAGCTAATAGGCAAGTATCATTTGATTCCATAGAGTTGTGCATATGGGTCTTTCTAAAAATGAAAGAATTACATTTGATACCATTTTTCTTCTTTCTTAAGTAGTTTTGAATGCCTTGAATCTGCTGGACCTGGGAATTCTAAACTAGTATTCAGATATATTGGTATAGTTGGATCTGCCCATGTTAGGCCCTGCAGCAAAGGTGGGTTAGGAATACAAGCCTAATAAGTATAATTATGTCTCTGTTCTTCAGCAATTAAAGTTATATGTCCTATAATGTACATTATCCATTTAGTTATTTTCATCAGGGTCAACATGTTTGGGTTTTATTTTCTTTAAGGGAATCCAAACTGAGGTTCCATCATCTGCAATGACAAGAGCAGCTCCCCTAACCCACACCTTTATCATCCCTGGTTTCCATAAATCATCCTTAACATCTTTCCAATAGATCAACTGTAACTGCAGCTCTGTTTGGGTAGTATCATTTTTCTTTTCCAAATTACTAAAATGTTGTTCTGCAGAACTCTGTGATGAATTATCATAAATGTTTAAAAATTTTACAGTAAACAGTGCTTTTGCTAATTGATCTTTAGGTGTACTTATTTTCACAACATTATCTTCCTTATCATCATCTTCCCCTTTTTGTTTCAAAAGCATAGACTTTAGCATCTGGTTTGCTCATTCAATAATTCCTTGCCCAGAGGGATTATGTGGAATTCCTGTGATATGAATAATATGAAAAGTAGTACAAAATTTACATAATTGCTTTCCTGTATGAGCAGGACCATTGTCCATTTTAATTGATTGAGGGCATCCCATAACAGCAAAAGCATTAAGTAAATGTGATCAAACATGGCAGAAACATTCTCCAGATTGTGGGGTGGCCCATATGAAATGAGAAAAGGTCTGCGATAACAAGTACATATTGCATTTTACCAAAATGTGAAATATAAGTAAAATTCATTTGCCATAATTCATTTGCTTTTTGACCTTGAGGATTAATCCCTGATGCAAATGGGAGTGCATTTAAAGGTCCACATGTTAAACAAGTCTGAACAATGTCCTGAGCTTGCTGTTTAGATAAAGATGGGAATTTCTTTCACAGCCCTTTGCTATTAATATGAGTCAATTTGTGAAATGTTGTGGGATCCTGAATAACCCCCACAGAGTATCTGCTTGCTGATTTTGTAATGACAAAGGACCCAGAAGATTGGTATGAGCTCTTATATACATGACAAAAAGGGGGTTAATTTTACTCCTGACTAGTGTTTTTAAATGTTAAAAAACATTCAGGACAATTCATCTCCTTCAGACAAAGAAGCTGTCTCAATGTGAGTAACTGCTTGGCAGACATATTCAGAATCAGAAACAATATTAAGAGACTGTGGAAAATTTTGCAATACTTGAATTACAGCTGCTAATTCAGCACACTGGGCCGAGGTATAAGGTGTTTTCCAACTTTTGTTTTCCCCTGGGGTGACATATGCAGGCTGCCCATTACTACTACTATCAGTAAAGACAGTAATGGCTCCCTCTAGTGGGGAAGCCCAAACTATTTCAAGCAAAATCCATTGTGTTCTTTTTAGAAATTGTAAAAGTTTTGACATAGGCAAATGATTATCAATTTGTCCTTTTAAATCAATTAATGCTATCTGCCAAGAGGTATTGAAAATAAACAGACTTTGAACCCGTTCCTTTGTGAGATCACACAGTATGCGATTAGGATTGTGACCTCTTAATTGATAATATCTTTGGTGACCTTTGGCTATTAAAGAAATGATTTCTTGCAGATATGCATTTAAGCATTTTTTTAAATTTTTGGGTAAAAAAATCCATTCTAGAACACCGTCTTGCCAAAATAGGCCTGTAGGAATTGTAAGCTAAAGAAAATAATAAAATCAACAGCCTTTTTTAGATTTGAACAAGCTGTCCTTCTTGAATGCATTGTTCAATTAATTGTAATTCTTGTTCAGCTGCAGCTGTTAACTGCATTTTGCTTAATAAATCAGAATCTCCTGGTAAAATATCAAACAGGTTCTATAACATATAATTAGGAATTCTTAAAGTAAGTCTAATCCAATTAATATCTCCTAACAGTTTTTGAAAATCATTTAAAATTTGTAAATTATCCCATCTTAATTGTATTTTTTGAGGAATTATTTTATTAGAAGCTATTTGCATTCCTAAGTATAGGTAAGGCTCAGTCTTTCAAATCTTTACTGGAGCTATTTGCAGCCCATATTGAGGTAAAATTTTTATAACAGCACTGAAAACCTTTTCCAAAGAGTCATCATTGTCACATGCAATTAAAATATCATCCATATAGTGAATAACAAAGGCCTCTGGAAATTTATTTCTTATTTCTTGTAAGGGTTGATGCACAAATAGTTGACATATGGTGGGACTGTTCATCATCCCTTGGGGTAAGACACACCATTGATACCTTTGCATTGGAGCCTGATTATTCAGTGCTGGAACAGAAAATGCAAACTTTTCTTTATCCGCTGGATGCAAAGGGATAGTAAAAAAAATCAATCTTTTAAATCAATAATAACCAATTTCCGAGACTGAGGAATCATGGAGTGTTGAGGAACCCCTGGTTGAAGTGCACCCATAGGGCTCATGGCTTTATTTACTGCTCTTAAATCAGTCAGCATTCTCCATTTCCCAGATTTCTTTTTAACAGCAAATACTGGAGAATTCCATGGACTCTGGGAAGGTTCAATATGTTGCAATTGTAGTTGTTCTTGAACAAGATTATGAAGGGCATTCCATTTTTCTTGAGGAAGGGGCCATTGATCCACCCCTATTGGTGTTGCAATAAGCCATGTTATTGGTGTAATTATGCCCTTCATTTCAATGGTCCCCATTATAAATTTGGCTGCTACTTAGAATATCCTATCCCTTGAAAATCCCTTGTTTACCTAGTGTTTTAAATTGCATCTTCAAGTATAGTTATTCTGCCTTATCTGATAAGTTGTTGTTATGTAAATATGCTCCTCACTGTGAAAGCAAGTCTCTGCCCCAGAGATTCAAACTGACATCTGCCATGAAAAGTTGTAATGTTGATTTTTGACCTTCCATGCTGAGTACTTCAAATGTTTCAGTACTTTGATAAATATCAGTCATGGTACCTGTGTTGGTAAAAACAGTAGGTACCTTTTTTAATGTACAATTCTAGGGTCAATATTTTTTAGCTATCGTAGTTATGTCAACTCCAGTATCAATCAATCCCAGAAAATTTTTTTCTTTGATAGTAATAGTAATTTCTGGGTGGTCATCCCCAGTAAATGTTTGTCAATAAATCTCATTTCCAGTTGACCCAAAACCTCCTTGACAGTAAAAGGGCAGAGAAGAAGGAACATATAAGGTAAAAGTAGTAATTGAGCAATGTGTTGCCCAGTTTTAATTTGAAAAGGCTGTAAAGATCGAGCCATAATTTTCAATTCCTCTTTATAGTCACTGTCAATTTAACCAATTTGTATTAATAGACCCTGCATAGTTAAACTACTTCTTCCAATTATTAAGCCAACAGTACGGTTGGGCAGAGGGCCAGAAACTCCAGTGCTAATTAATTGAACACCCATTTCAGGTTGAAGTAAAATATCCTCAGCTGCTGGTAGATTCATTTTGGCACTACCGTAAGTGGCAGCTTTTAACTCTAAGATCAGGACACATGATTTTTTGACATTGCTGACAGGATACTGTGTCTGTGGAGCTTGGCTCATGTTGTTTGTCCTGGGGCCCTGAGCTAAGCCAGCAAGGCAGTTTCCCAACCTTTTCAATAGGGCACCATTTTTATGTGTTCTAGAATGACATTCATTAGCTCAATGAAAGCCCCTCTGGCAAATAGGACATAATCTGGATGGCTGTTTTTTAGTTGGTGTGGAATTATTATCATGAAAACATTTACAATTTTTCTGAATGTGCCCAAATCTTCTGCATTTTAAACAATTTCCTTTCTTTTGATTCAAATTAGACTACATGGCAGCTGCCAATACCACCATTTGATGAGAAGTAACCCCAATGTCGTGACAGGCTCTTATATAATCCTGTATGGAACCATCGGCAATTTTAATGGGTCAAATAGCCTCTTTACACTCACTGTTAGCATTATCAAAGGTTAATGTCATTAAAATTAAATCACGAGCTTCAGATGCTTGCATGGTTTTTTGAATCACGTCTGTTAGACGTGCCACAAATTCGACATATGGCTCATTATGTCCTTGAATTACTTTAGCAAAAGTTAAAGCAGGCTCTTCTGGTGTAGCAATTCTCCACCAAGCTGCAAGTCAGGCCATTCTGACTTGGCTGATAGTGCTATTATCATATTGTAATTGTCTTTTAATTCCTGCCCATTGGCCAGTGCCTATGATTTGTTCTGCTGTTATTAACACTGGAGGTTGCTCATTAGCATTCCTCCTAGCAGCATGATTAGCTTCATCAGTCCAGCATGTTTTTAACTGTAGAAATTCAGCTGTACTTAAACAGTTCTGGCTAACATCTCCTAATCCCAAGGAATTAATCTATCAACATGAGCCATGCCCTGGACTAGACTAGAATTCACTCCATACTGGGAAAAAAAAGCTTGTTTCATATCTTTTAACAATTTAAAAGGAATGGACTCATCATGAATTTCTAAAGTGCCCTGAAGATTATTTTTATCAGGAGGCAAGTGATTAACTGTCACAGGAAAAGCTGATAAAAGTTATACTGCCTCCGAGTCCCCTTGCTGAGATCCATGTAGTAAATATTTCATTATAGGTATTTTGGGTATAGGTTTTGGTACTATTACATGATTCATATATATATAGCTGAGTTGTCAGTATCTGTAAAAAATGGATTCTGAGGAGGCTGTGAAATTAAGGGACTGGGCATAGGGGAAGAAGGTGGATTGCAAATTCGTGCAGGGAATATGGAATTTTGTTGATGTAAAGTAGACACACTAGTAGCTTTTGTTTGATAAGAGTCTGGGAAGTCTTGAGGGCAAGTGAAACTAGCCTTATTTAAAAAAGGGTTGGTATGGGCTGTGATGTAAGAACACTGAGAGTGCAGAGATTTAACATCTTCCTCATCTGTACTTACACCCTCCTCCTCACTAAGTTTTATTCCCTTTTCATCTATATCTGCAGTTGCAGTCATGTTTTTTTGGGGGAAAAATCACAGTTTCCCAATATTTGCTTTCTGACTGTAAGGGATCTAATGCTACAGCTATTTGATGACGCAAGGCCCACACTGATAATGGGACAGTATTCCCTTTTTGAAAAGCCCTCTGAAAAGCCTTCATAACTAAATGCCATTGTTTTAAATTCAAAACATTATGACCCTCAGGGTGAAACCAATAACAATGTTTTTGAATGAGATCAAATAAGCTTAATAATTCAGATGTTTTAACAGAGATGCCAGTAGCTTCTAACAATGTTTTCAACACAGGAACATACTCCTCCAGCCATCCATTGTGATTACCCATTATCCTGATGCTAAGGGAAAATGCTTACTTACCAATATGGCTCGAGTCCTCTTCTATCAGCTGGACAAACGTCCCTCTAATGGAGACTTTTCTTTGGTTCCTTAATATTGTTTCAGAGTCATCTTCTTCTTCTTCAAGCCCCACTTTGGGCACCAGATGTTGCTTCCTATGCAACAGAGCTAGAAGGATATTAAGGAATGATGAGAAAGTAAGACAGACTGTATCAGAGTTTGAAGATCAGCCATAACAAACAGACAACTTTATTCTTATATACTACAACCTATATACTACAGGTGACAAAAGCCTATATACTACAGCTGATAGAAGAGGACTCGAGTCATATTGGCAAGTAAGAATTTTCCCTTAGCATCAGGATAATGGGTAATCACAATGGATGGCTGGAGGAGTATGTTGTGTTTTGAAAATATTGTTAGAAGCTACTGGCATCTCTGTTAAAACATCTGAATTATTAAGCATGCATTTCTTGATGAATCAAAGTGCTTAATTTTCAGTGCTCACTTCCTACACACTTAACATAACCATTTGGGGTAAATATTCTCTTCCTCCCTGACTGTTCTACATAACAATCTCCACAGTTTACTGCCACCACCACCCTGATGCCAGCTACTCCTAACAAATTCTGCTGATCTCCCTTTAACCCTTGCTCCTACACTTGGGAGCTTTCACTTTAAGCTCTGCCCACCTTGGGAGACATAGTCCACATCTCCTATTCCTATGCAGTGTCTTCTGGCTCTGAAAATATAAATGACAAGGCCAAGTACATTTGCCTCTCCATATCCATATGTTGGCTCCTCTTCAAGCTGGCAAATATTGTTTTTCCTGTGTATGTGACTGACAATTGGAGAAATAATACCATCAAAAAGAGAAGAGACTTAGCGTACTGCTCTTCTATAGTTCATAGCAAAATCATGGTCTCACTGCACATGCCTTGTATTCTCTGAATGCAGAATTGTAGGAAGGAACTGCAGCTCCAGGATTTGCTGAGACAGAGAATGTTTGACACTTTCCCATGGGATAGTCATTGACCTCACGTGAGACAGTACTCAATGGTTTGGTCTTTGATCTTGCCCAACTTTCCCACCTGGGGACTTTCTTTGACTCTTTTCCTCTTTTGAAAGATCTGCACATCCTTTGCCTATAAGCTGCCAGACTTACAGACCACCTGTTACCTGGTCTGTTGTAGAAATATGGTGTGCTCATTTGAAAGGATGTATGTACCCTAGAAAAGCCATGTTTTAATCAAAATCCCATTTCATAAAGGCAGAATAATCCCTATTCAATATATCTGTTTTAATCTGTAATTAGGTCATCTCCTTGGAGATGTGACTCAATCAAGAGTGATTGTTAAAATGGATTAAGTGGAGATGAGTCTCAACCCATTTGAGTGGGTCTTGATTAGTTTACCAGAATCCTACAAAACAGGAAACTCTTTGGAGAATGGGAGAGATTCTGAGAGAGCAAAATGACATAACCACAAGAAGCAGAGTTCACCAACCAGTGACCATTGGAGATGAAGAAGGAAAACACCTCCCAGGGAGCTTACTAAAACTGAAAGCCAGGAGAGAAAGCTAGCAGATGATGCCATGTATGCCATATGCCCTTCCAGATGAGACAGAAACCATGACTGTGTTTACCATGTGCCTTTTCACTTGAGAGACAAACCATGAAGTTCATTGGTCTTCTTGAACCATGGTATCTCTCCCTGGATGCCTTTGATTGGACGTTTTAATTGGAACTTTTTCTGGTCTTAGAACTGTAAACTAGCAACTTGTTAAATTCCCCATTTAAAAAGCCATTCCATTTCTGGTATATTGCATTCTGGCAGCTAGCAAACTAAACATCAAGATCTACATTATATGGTCAGGTGACTCTCTCCTAGTTTCCATACTAATGTTTCTGCTGGGCCAGAGACACCAATTCAAGTATAAAATATTGTACTAGTGATTCCACAGATTCCACATTGGCCAAGAAGAATGTTAAAGTCAATATCCATCACAATCCTGACCAGAAACCTGATGCTGAAATGAAATCATGTGATTCCATTGATATAAGAAATATCCACAAATGTGAAATCTACAGACACTGAAAGTAGTCAGTTAGCCTAAGGATGTAATGGGAGTAAGGCGGGGAAGAGTCACTTGGGGTCTTTTTTGAAGTGATGAAAATATTCTTAAATCAGATTGTGTCCATGGTGGCATAGCTCTGTGAATAGTCTGGAAGACCAAATTTAAAACTTCAAATGTGACCTTGTGCTATGAATCACATCTCTGCAAGCTGTTAAGGAAATAAACAAACTTTTGGTTCACTTCTTAAAATCCACCATGAGATTCTCACTATGAGTTAGTGATCTCATTATTGACAAGTTTCATCTTGTGGAGAATCCACATGGGAAGGTTTTGATACCCAAGATTCCTATCAAATATGAGATCCTATCCAGACAAAGGAAAGAATTTATCTGGATGCCTATGAGTTCAGTGTAGACTAAGATAAAAACAATTAAATTTCAAGGTAATGGTTTTGATGGGTCATGACTTCTCAGAAAGTCCTGAAAAAGAAGCATGATTAGGAGAGAAAGCTGGAGAAATGCTTAACACTGAAAATACACAGTTAAAAACTACAGAGCCTGGGAGGTTTTAGAGGCTTGTAATTGCCTTAAAATTTGCCATTAAAAGCAGAATAACTGCAGTTTGTGGAAATATACTGTGAGGTGATTTTATATGATATTGATAAATGCTTTTATTTGCTAAAGCTGCCAGAAATATACCAGAAATGAAATGACTTTTACAAAGGGAATTTATAAAGTTGCAAATTTAGAGTTCTAAGGATGTGAAAACGTCCAAGTTAAGGCACCAACAAGAGGTTACCTTCACTCAAGAAAGGATGATGCCATCCAGAACACATCTGTCATGGGAAGGCACATGGTAACATCTGTTAGATTTCTTGCTTCACTTCATAAAGCTTCCCTCGAGCTGTTTTCCTTTTGCATCTCCAAAGTTCTGTGGCTATGTGGGCTCTGAAGCTTTTTCCAAAATTGTTTGCTCTTAAAGGACTCCAGTAAGGAACACCACCTTGAATGGGTGCATTCACATCTCCATGGAAATCACCTAATTAAAAGCTACTATGCACAATTGGCTGGGTCACCTCTTCATGGAAATAATAGAAAAGATCCCACCCAGCAATATTGAATGAGGCTTCTTTGGGGTAGATAATCATTACAAACATGCATATTCCACTCTGTGGACCCCCAAAAGGCATTTTATTTCCATATACAAAATACATTCATTTGTTGTAATATCAGAAATTTTAAACCATTTCAGTAACAATACAAAAAATGATACAAAACCAAAAACATTTCAAAATCTCATCAAAGTCAGATAAGGGCATGCTACATCAGAAGGCAAAATCCTCCTCTAACTCTGGACCTGCAAAGCTCAGAACAGGTTTTCTATTGCCAACATATAAAAGCTGGCCATTCATAGGATATATGTTTCCATTTCCATAAGGAGAAATTGGAAGGAACAAGAGTCACAGGACACACAGATATGAAAACATATATGGCAAATTCTATTAGATTTCAAAGTTTGAGAGTCATTGATCCTCATGGCTTTAGCAAATGGCAGTCCCATCCTTTCCAAGGGCAGATGTAGCAACCCTGTTCTCTTGAAATGCAAACTTATGGGCATTGGCAAGACTACTTTTTTCTCTCTCCACCCTCTCCAAGTACTGGGGCAGCTCACAGGCTCTCTGCCATCTCCAGGGCACATGCTCAACACCCTGAGGAAAATATGGTGGCAGCGAGGCTCTTTCCAATACCCAAGGAATATGCGCCACCCTCTCCATGGCCCAGTGTAGTACAACTCTTCCAGGTCATAAAGATGGAAGGCCCAACTTCTGCCTTCTGGAAAAATTCACCCACTACAGTGCTTGTGTAGGTCAGCTCTCCTGACCTAATCTTTCTTGTCTTCAGATCCTAGCTTCCATCATTCTGCCTTTGAAGTTATTTTTTTCTTCAATTTCTCCCTTTTCTGTCTCTTTTAGTCCAGCTTGGTGGTGATTCCATTTATATAGAGCCCACAAAGCTCTTGTTGCTTTTTTATGTAATATGCAGGGATCATAACCATTGGACAATAGGACTTTCCACAAATCCTTCATTTATAACTCCATCTCCAATCCAGGAGCATTCTTTAATGGTAGACTGCTTCCATGTTTTGTTAAATCCTCATGCGGGGCATGAATCTCTGGGGACTCACTTCTGGAAGACTGGAATTTTTCAGGCCATCAATTTCTGGTTATATTAAACCCAAGAGTTCATCTCTCAGCTTAGCTCTTTCCTATCACAATTCTCTATAAGCTATAAGAAGAATCCAGGCAGCATGTTCCGCTGTTAATTTGGAAATCTCTTTACTTAAATATCTACCTCATGGCTTTTAAAATTTGTTTTCCATATAAAATCATGAGTCAATTTGTCCATATTTTTTGTCATTTTAGAACAATAAAGACCTTCCTTTCAGTTTACAATAACACATGTGTCATCTCTACCACCATATCAGAGGTACCTTTAGAACCCACATTTCTACCCAAATTCTCTTCAAAGCATAATAGGCCTTCCCTATCAATATCCTCACAACTGTTCCAGAATCTTTTCCTTATCAATTTGTTCTAGCTTGCTAGCTGTCAGAATGCAATATACCAGAAATGGAATGGCTTTTAAAAAGGGAATTTAATGAGTTGCTAATTTACAGTTCTAAATACGAGAAAATGTCCCAATTAAAACAAACGTATAGAAATGTTCAATCACAGGCATCCAGGGAAAGATACCTTGGTTCAAGAAGGCCAGTGAAGTTCAGGGTTTCTCTCTCAAGTGGAAGGGCACATGGCAAACACCATCAGAGTTTCTCTCTGATCTGGAAAGGCACGTGGTGAACATAGTCAGGATTCCTTTCTCACCTGGAAGGGTACATGACAAACACAGAGTCATCTGCTAACTTCTTCTCCTGGCTTCCTGTTTCAGGAAGCTCTCTGGGGGGCATTTTTCTTTCTTCATCTCCAAAAGTCACTGCCTGATGGACTCTGCTTCTTGTGGCTATGTCATTCTCCATTCTCTCAGAATCTCTTTCATTCTCCAAAATGTTTTCTCTTTTATAGAACTTCAGAAAGTAATCAAGACCCACCCAAATGTGTGAAGACACATCTCCCCTAATCCAGTTTAACAATCACTCATGATTTGGTTAATCTCCAGGGAGATGATCTAATTGCATACAGTATTGAATAGGGATTATTCTGCCTTTATGAAATGGGATTTTGATTAAAATATGGCTTTTCTAGGGGACATACATCCTTTCAAACCAGCACACCATATAATAGTCATTCCAACATATTTGGCATTTGTAAATTTCAGAAGCACCCCACTACTCTGATACCAAAATTTGTTAGTTTTCTAAAGCTCCCAGAATGCAATGTACCAGAAATAAGACAGCTTTTAAAAAGGGAATGTATTCTGAAGAACAAATACAGGTGGCTCAAAAGCATATGAAGATATGCTCATTTTCACTGGCTATTAGGGAAATGCAGATTAAGACTACAATGAGGTACCACCTCACACCTATAGGAATGGCTGCTATTAAACAACAGGAAACTATAAATGTTGGAGAGGATGTGGAGAAAGTGGGACACTTATGCACTGCTGGTGGGAATATGTAATGATGCAGCCACTATGGAAGACTGTTTGGCAGTTCCTTAGGAAACTAAATATTGAGTTGCCCTATGACCCAGGAACAGTACTACTGGGTTTATAGCCAGAAGAGCTGGAAGCAACAACACAAATAGGCATTTTCACCCTGTTGTTCATAGCAGCATTATTCATGATCACCAAAAGATGGAAACAAACCAAATGCCAATCAACAAATGAGTGGATCAAAAAATGTGGTATATACACTCAATGGAATATTATGCAGCAGTAAGACTTCCTGAAACACATGACAAGATGGATGAGCCTTGAGGACATAATGTTGAGCAAAATTTACCATACACAAAAGGACAGATACTGTATGATTCCATTTTTATGGCCAGCATAAAAGTGTAATCAGAGGACTATAATACAGAATGTAAGAGACTTAGAGATATGTAGAAGCTAGAGATGGGAGAATCGTCAGCTAATGAGGTCAAACTCAAATGTAAAGGAATAGATAGGAGTGAATGTGGTTCTCTAGTGGGTCTAGAAGTAATATTGCTATATTGAAAATAAACAAGATTGAAAGGGTTTGTATAGACCTACATGTCCCACAAATTCACACTAGAAATATGAATGTGTTCTCTTAAGAATTACTTAAAGATATGATTCTTGTATAAAGAATGTTTAAATTCAGGTACGGGGGAAATTGCTATTGCATGCTATGAGCTACATTCAAAAGGAAACCATGAGCACTACCACAGCAATAGCAGAGGTACATAATGCGGTGAGGGACAAGAATTAAGATGAAGTTTAGATTTCCTACTTGGTGAGGTTGTGTTTATTGGTTTTCTGTCTCTTGGGGACAATTAAATTATCTAAAATTGAGACTGTTGATGGACTGTGGACTTTTGGCCCTCTACATGATGCCTGATGAATGCAGATGGCTGAAGGATGCACTGATAGAGAAGTATATTGGCAAACGATGGTGTATAATTATGAATGAAGGTTGTGCTGCTATAAAAAGAAACAATGTTGTGAGGCATGCAATGATGTGAATGAACATGTGGGACATTTGGTGAGACAAAATAAATCTGGAACAGAAATACAACAATGGTATGGTCACCTTTAGAAAATGCTTATAAGAAAACAGGGGCCTAGATAAAAGGAGCATCAGACACAAGGTTTCCACATTCCCAGAGTCACATTGTGAACGCTATATCATTGTTCAATCCTCATCAAGAAACATGACTACTGGAGCACAGCTCCACATTTTCAGGCAGTTCCCTCCAGCCTCTCCACTGCATCTTGAACAACAAGGTGATATCTACTTAATGCGTAAGAATAACTTCCAGGATAACCTCTCAACTCTGTTTGGAATCTCTCAGGCATTGACTCTTAGTCTCATTTCACTCTTCCCCCTTTTGGTCGAGAAGGTTCTCTCAATCCCTTGATGTGAATTCTCAGCTCATTCTAGGGTTTTTCTCAGTCCCTTGATGCTGAGTCTCAGCTTGAGGAGGTTTTCTTAACAACC
The DNA here is from genome assembly GCF_023851605.1 of Tamandua tetradactyla. Lineage (NCBI taxonomy): Eukaryota > Metazoa > Chordata > Mammalia > Pilosa > Myrmecophagidae > Tamandua > Tamandua tetradactyla. The sequence continues at coordinate 118,374,935 of NC_135328.1, read as the reverse complement.
TCTTCCAGTTCATATGGTGCTGGCCTGAGCTTCAGAATCTGTAAAACCTCCTTTCCTCCTTGCCTGGTTGATGGTTTTGTCTTTACAGATCTCCCCCCAGAAAGCCAGCACAGAGCTGTATGATGGTGTTTTCCATACCTCTATGACCACAGCACTGGCAGGCCAGAGTAACCAAAGGGACCAGAACAGGCTGGTGGTGAGATGGCAGCAGTTGGGTCCTCACCCAGGTCCCAAGTCAGCCAGGGGGATCTGGGTCTCAAATCCTGCCCAGGCAGCACTCCCAGACTCCTCCCTGAGCTTCCCATGTGTTGGTCCTCTATTCCAGGGGGTTCTGCATCCAGCCTCTGCCCTGACCAGGTGCAGTGATTCCTGGAACATCACAAAAGAGGCGACCATAGTGATTCCTCCTCATGATAGACCATGACAGCCTTTCTTAGTGACACGTCCTTGGTTATTTGGTCTACCTGCCCCCAGGTGCTCTAGCACCTAGGTGTCCCACCTGCTGTCAGCATGACAGTCCCTCTATACCTCCCCATCCTTATGCATACTCAGTCTTCCTGAGTTGTTTTACCTAAAAATGTGGGGAGAGTAAAATTATATGATAATACATGTGTTTCTGCAGCATGCCATCACACCGAGCTCACCTCCATGATCCATCCATGTCAGGGGACAGGGCTGTGTGAAGGTTCAGAGGGAGGACAGTGCTAACAGGTGTCACCTGTCACTACCCTCTGTCCTTAACATGGCTCCTTCTGCTAATTTTTTCAACCAGGCTGAGGGACATTGTATGTCCCTGAATACCCTAATGTGTCCCAGTCACCCAGAGTAGATGCCAAGGAATGAGATGGTGAGGCTGAAGGTTAAGCAGATTAAAAGTTTGAAGGGCAGGGGCCAAATCACTTGGAGCCCTCAAGGATCCCAAAGCATTTTGATGGTGGTGGCTACTTCCCTGCCATCCATCTACCCTGCATATGATCTATCTTTCTAATGTTGTCACTCTGTAGTCTACAAGGATAAAACATCACATTGCTCTTATAATTTAACATTGCCTCATGAGATAATGACCCACATTTCAGTTCATTAAAGGCCATATGGAACTTCTCTCTACTGAGTCATCAGCTTCTATCCTTGGACTTTCCAAGGGCTTTCTCCCACCCTGGAACTTCCAGGCACTTTCCCTTTTACAGGATCAGGGATAACTCAGATTCTCAAAGCTCCCTTTAATATGAAAGAGAGAAGACAAGTGCATGGCTTTGAAATAAAATACACGATCCCAGGGTGAGTCTCCCTGAGCATATCTGGGGGAATAGGGAGGACTCAGGAGAATTTCCTACATGACAGGGGCAGACCTAGCCTCAGGCACCACAGAGGTGACATTTAGCAGCTGTAGACTCAAAGGGTCCTGGGTCTGACCTGTGTATTCCAGCAGCTGCATGGTCTTGGGCAGCCTTTGTTTTCTCTTCTATAGAATGGCACAAGAATGGCACAGATTTGTGAAGACAAAGAGGATAATACCCTTATGACAGACTATTTACAAAGGAGGGCTGCTATTACTAAGGTTAAAAAATAACCTGAATGCACTAAGGTTTAAAACATTCTTCTGCTAAAGACATCCATGTCCCACCTCTTTCCACTGCCTCAGAGGACTTGGGATTCCCAGGTTTGAGCATTTTTCCCAACCCCCCTGGTGATCCTGGTGGAACTACTGACAGCATGTTCCCTCCCCTGACACACCAGTGTGAAGAATGGACTCCTGGGGTCACAGAAGACACCCTCCAAATGCAGAACATCATTGCAGACAACATCCTGGAGGAGCTGGGGCAGTGCCTGGTGCCCACCTTCCTAGGCAGGGAGTTCTCTCTCACATGTTCCCTTCAGGGGTATATGAGCCAGGGCATAGCCCAACAACAGCTGGTGCATCTGATCCTGGTCACCAGGCCAGTACCCTGCCCTTCCTCATATGTCATCCTGCCAGCACTCACCATGGGTCCCAGGATATCAGAGGAAGCTATGCCAGAGGGTAAGAGGATTGTGCTTGGTTCCTTTGAGCCTGAGGGGAGGATATGGGGGAGAATGCAAGGATGAGGCCCCAGGGCTAGTATTGGGCTAGCAGCAAAGTGGACTGTCAGAGTATTTATTTGTTGGACTTCTCTCTGGGAAGGACTCTTGGACTGGGAAGCAGGAGTTTGGGCATCTCACAGGTAGTGGGATATTTTCTAACTTTGGAGAGGTTCCTGGGAAGGCTGTCATGCTGGTGGATATACTCCTCCTTTTGCAACTCCAGTGCCACCTGTCCTACCATGGCTACCACCTGCTCTCCCACCAACACAGAAAGCCCTTCAACTCTGGATTTGATGTGAGCTCAAGAGCTGGAGCCCCTAATGAAAACAGGTCCACTGGGTGAGGCAGGAGCTTCAAGGGAGGTGGGAGTTTCACTTCAACATCAAGGAACTGTGGAAGAGGACCCAGTGTTCCCCTCACTGACAAGACTCCTCCTATTTTTTAATGTATTATTTTATCATGCTTCACATTATTTGCGATTTTTTATTATTAATTTTAAATTGATATTAAATTAAATATTTTAATACTGTATTGATGTGTTCATATCAGCATCCCAATGCATATATTACAATGCTGAAGAACCATCAGCACTGTCATATCCAGAACATTTCTTCTCTGTAAACAGGACCCCCACCGACTCAGCTGTTACTCTCCATTTTTACCTCTTCAAGACCCTGGGAACAACTGATCTGCTTCTGTCTCATGTGTCTCTGTGTCCCAGACCCCATGCTGAGCATGTGATCCCAGCACAGAGTTAGCCTCAGCCAGGGAAACATTGTCCCCTCATCATACTTGCCCACCATGTTCCAACTGGTAGGTTGAGGAAAAGGTACTGGAACACAGAGCAGTGCTCACCCAGAGTCAGGTATCTGTCACCTGTTTCTCCCATTTGTGGCTTAGACCCTCCTGCCTTGTGGCCCTGGTCAAAGGCTCAACTCCACATCCTTTATCCATTTCTGGCCGAGACAGTCCAAGAAGTGAATCTGGCCTTGTTGTCAGGACATGGTCAGTAGAGTGTGAGTGGCATTGGGTGAACCTGGGATTATGTACATATTGTTACCATGGTGTCCCCCACCAAGAGGGGCAAGTGGACATCCAGGAGGATGGAAGAATGTGCAGGTGGAGGTCTTGGCATACATAAGGTGAAGTGATGAATCTGTATGGTTTAACCAGACCCTCACCAGTAGCATATCCCAAGAAAGACCAAGGAGAGAGGCTGTGAGGGAAGGACAGATGATCTGGGAATTCTTTGACTCTTGAAGATAGTGGGATCCTTGTGTCTGGTAAGACAAAACTGGGGCCAAATCATGTGTTCTTAAAATATGTTTATATTTATACTTCACTCTCACTCAAAGTCTTGAGGCATCTTCCTCCAATAATTCAGCATGAAGAAAGATTGTTTCCCACCAAATGAACCTGTATTCATCACTTGCTTGGATGAAATCTATGTCCTGAGTCCTTTCCTTCTATTGACCTGAAAAGAAGCCCAGAGCTTCTTTTTCTCCTTCCTTATTCTCAAGCTATGTCCAAGATTTTAGGTACATTTTACACATCTACAATTCAAGTATTCCAAATTTATTTTATTCTATTTGAACATTAGCTCATGGAGTCTGTAATGTGATCATAGAATGAATCTTTTGAAAGACTCAAAAATGAAGCCCTTCAGAGTCTTTAACCAAAGACAACTATGCCATGACCTCTCCATCCATGCAGCATGGGGGTTTGAAGACACACTTAAGAAATTTCCAGTAGGATGGACTAGAGGATGAGGAATGTGTGCAGGGCTGGGTTGAGCAGGGAATCGGGGAAGGGTTTGTAAAGCCATTGAATGGGGATATTAGAAGGGGCCTTTCTAGTTTCATCATGCCTGGACTAATAAGAACATGGGGGAATCTGTGTAAGTCTTTTCAAAGGGTCCTGTGTGTTTGTGGGTCACCTGTTGGTGAGGCCATGGCTTTACATTGAAATGCATCTCCCAGAGACCATCTGCTTGCCCAGGTTGTTCCATGGTGTGGCTCAGTGCTGTCTGTTTTCCGAGGATCCAAGAGGAGGATGTCATTCTCAAATTCAGCACACCTTCCTACTGAGCTCCTGGGATGGTCTCATGTACAGGATTCAGTGTTGTTATAGATTGTGCAATTGTTGAGTCTACAAAACTTGGTTAGTGAGAGCTTCATGCCCAGCTTCTAGAAGTTCTCATGGCAGGGACGAGCAGGCATGGGAGTGGGGTCATCTCACTGTTGCCCCTCCATCCAGTTCCAAAGGGCAACCTGCTGACCTGTGTCAGGCAGGACCATGGAAGATACATGACTCCTGCTCAAACTTCTTTCCTCCCCCATTTGCTTATGTCTTCTCCTCCAGAAATTCTTCCCTACTTCTCTTCACCCTCAGCAGTGCTACAGGTTCAACCATGCCTCTGAAGCCATTTCCTCAGTGATGATCCTATTAGCCACGTGAGTGGCTGGCATGTCGATGATGACAATACTGTGCCATCCATGTGGTTGGTACCTATCAGCTGTGGACATGTCTCAAGCACATTGATACTCATGTTGTCAGGGTCTCAGGATGTCATTACCCTCAATGACAATGATGAAGAACAGAAAGGTAACATGTGGCCTGCATGTGAAATCCAACCAGATTTGGCCATCCAGTCCTCTCCTTTTCCTTCTCTTGGGCTCTTGGGCCTGGCCTGGAGGTGAACCCATCCCTTGAAGCTGCAGTTAACTCCCCTAGCTAGATGACCTTGAACATGGCTTCTTATGCCTGCACTTCTCATGTTTTGGACTGGACACTTCTCTGTAGGCTGTTTAGCAGCAGCCTGGGTGTCTAACCACTAGATACTGGCATAAGCCAATCTAGTTGTGAGAAGCAAAGTATTTCTCCTGCCAGCTTCTGTGTCTTTGGGTCTTCACATATATATGTGTCAGGTGGGGTCTTAGCTGTGCTCTCAACTGCCAAAAGATTGTCAGGTGGAAAGTCACTGAATGAATAAATGAACAAATCATGGTAGGACAGCAGCCCTATGCCAAATGGTGAGGGAAAAATCTCCTTTGGTTCCAGTAATACCATATGGATGTCAAATCCATAGGAAAATTGATTTGACAATTTACAATTCCAGCTGGGTCTGGGCTTGGCCAAAGCTAGCCTTAATAGAAGGGATACAAACCCAAGATCTGTTATTGGACTTCTATGATCATAGATAGAGTTCTGCAGGAGGTCCATGCCTTAAGTGTCCTGGCACTTAAATCAAACTACCACTTCCATTGTTGCACTGCCTCTACGTCCAGTTCTGCACTATGTAGCTAGGGACAGGTAGTGAGTTCCAGCTCAGACTTTTGGAAAATAGGGTCCATGGATGTTCTCTTCAAGGCCCAACTCCTGTGAACCAGCCATGCAAGGACATGTGACAGTACCAAGAATGAAGTCACTACCAAGGCCAGGAGATTGCCAGTTTGTTGACCTCCCAGAATCCCTGAGGGCCTCCCAGAACCACTTGGGGGCTTGCAGGGGTCTCTAGTGAATCTTGACTTATGCCAGCATAGTCAGTAGTTCCAGACACCTGCCTCATCTGAGCGAGAAGACCCTGGCCATTGGCCCAGTGCACTGTCACACACTGCTTTAGTTTCTTTGGCTGTAGAAAGCAAATACCATAAAATGGGGTGCCTGAAACAATGAGGATTTTTTAGCTGATTGGAGGCTGAGAAAATCTCCAAGTCAAGGCATCAGATAGGTGATGTTTACTTTCTGCAAAGTGGCTTCTGGTGATCCATGGCTCCTCTGTCACATGGCAAGACACCTGGGTGCATCTGTTGGTCTTCCTGATTTCCTCTGGGATCCATTGATTTCAGCTACTTGCTCCACTGGGTTTCTCTCTCCCTTTATCCATATTCATCCCTTTTAGGAAGGACTCTTAGAGGGTTAAGACCAGTCTTGGTCCATACCTTCACTGAAGTCACCTTATTAAAAGGTCTCACACTTACTGAGCACAGGAAAAGATGCTCAACATGATTAGGTATTGCAGAAATCAAAACCACAATGAGATACCACTTCATTCCCACAAGAATGGCTAGTCCTCAACAAAACAGAGAATTACAAATGTTGGTTAAGATATGGAGTAAAAGGAACACTCAGTTATTGCTGGTGGGAATGTGAATTTCTGCATCCACCACGGAAGACAGTTTGGCAGTTCATCAGAAAGCTAAGTATTTAATTACCATAAGAATGGTAATCCCACTACTAGGTATGTATCCCACAGCCTTCAGAGCTGGAACTCAAACAGATATTCAGATACTGATGCTCACAGTGGCATTATTCACAATTGACAAATGATGGATGCAATCCAAGTGTACATCACCTGATGAATTGATAAATAAAATGTAGTATTTCAATACAATGGCTGCTCTGTCACATGGCAAGACACCTGGGTGCATCTGCTGGTCTTCCCGACTTCCTCTGGGATCAATTGATTTCAGTCACTTGCTTCAGTGGATTTCTCTCTCCTTTCTCCATATTCATCCCTTTTAGGAAGGACTTTACTAAGAGGATTAAGACTAATCTTGGGCCGTACCTTACCTGAAGTAACTTTATTTTTAAAGCCACTCCTGGACATACATGCCAATCTGTGGAAAAAAGAGAAGATTTGACAGGTGACCAAGGGAAAAAATCATTACCTACCAGCAACAACAGATTGAAAACTGAATTTTCAGCAACCTTGAAAGCCTGAAAAATAAAGTTGTGCTGAGAAAAAAAGTCAGTCTAGAATTCTGTACCCTGTAAATGCTTTTCACTTAAATGAGGGTTGGTTGCCCATCAGAAACTATTTTTGCTTGTCAAAAAGTCCTTAAATGGAATGATCATACGGTAAGAATGTTTGTGTTTATATGTTGTTATGTTTAATAAAATTTTTTGAAAAGTGTCTTTATTTCACCCAGGTTCTTGAAAAGAAGGAAGATAAAAAAGGAATGGTGAGTAAAGACAAGGGGAGACATTTTAAATATAAATGCTGATTGTGTGAACCTGTCTAGTTTGGAACCTGTCTAGCCTCATCACATGTGGCTATTTAAAATAATGAAAGTTAAAAGTTCACTGTCTTTGTTGCATGAGCTGCATTTCAAGAGTTCAGTAGCTGAGTGGCCAGTGGCTACGATATTGAACCATGCAGGGAAGGGACATTATTTCCATATTGTAGAAAAGTGCTAGTGGTCAGTGCTTGGATAAAACAGTAACAAAGTTTTGTATTTTCCAGGCTTAAAGAAACTCAAATTATATCTAAAATACAGGACAACTAAGGCAGATGTACTATGTAGGGAAATGATGAGTTGAAATCTAAGGGTATTTGTGGGAAGGGTAAGAATTAGAATCTAAGTTAAATATGCTTAGTAAAAATTCTAAGATAACTAAAGATAGAAGCAATGTATACTAAACCAGAAAAAAAAATGAGGTGAGGAGGGATGGAGCCCAATATGGAAGGCCAAAAAGAAGAAAACCTAGAAAAAGTGAACTGAATGGAAGGCAAAAGTAAGATGGTAGGATTAAATGTAAATCCAAGTGAAGCTGATGAGATATGGGTGAATTTTACGGTGTGTGAGTTAGTATCAATAGAGATATTAATAAAATTTTTATATTTACTAAACTCTCCAGTTAGGAGACTGTGATGGAATTCCCAAAAAATCAGCTTACTGTTTGTAGGCAGCATCCCCAAACCATCAGGAGACAGTCTGAGAGCAAAAGGGTGAAGGTGTATGAGCCAGTCCTGACCAGAAGGACTGCAGACAGGACACTTCAAGGTCAAAAGCACTGCTAAAGAAAATAATTTATCAGTGAGAGGTCAATTCATCTTAAAGTCAAATCCTTAAACATTCACCAATAGAAATCTGTAGCAAAACCATCCACCGCTACAGGGAAAATTGACAAGTCACAGCGAAAGTTGGAGGCTTTTAATTTCTATGAATCTATGGCCAGCAGAGAGGAACCAGGTGGGTGTGGAAGATTAAATGATATCTTTTACAATCTTGACTAAGGGACCCTGAGCAGTGCACCTGTGGACAAGAATGTGACTTCCTAACTTTGGAGTTTTTATGATGATTGATCACCTGCTAGTCCAGAAAGCAGAGCTTCACAGATTCAAAGAATCAGCATCATGTAAGCTACATTATCAGACCTTGTCACAATTTTAAAATAAGTTTTTTGAATACAGTTTTATTGAGATACAGTCACACGCCATACAAACCACCTGAAGTATCCAATCACTGGCTCACAGTATCATCACGAACTTGTGCTTACATCCCTGTCATGGTTAGGGACATGTGTCAACTTGGCCAAGTTGTGGTACCTGTTTATCTGGTTGGGCAAGTGCTGACCTGTCTTTTGCTATGAGGACATTTCATAGAATTAGATCATGATCACATCAGCTGCATCCACAGCTGATTCCATTTGTAATCAGCCAAAGGGGAGTGTCTTCTACAATGAGTGATGCTTAATCTAATCACTGGAAGCCTTTTAAGGAGGATTCAGAGGAGACAGGTTCCATTCCTGCTTTGGCTGGTGAGCCTCTCCTGTGGAGTTCATCCAGACCCTCCATTGGAGTCATTGGCTTCACAGCTTGCCCTGTGGATTTTGGACTCTGTGTTTCTGCAGTCATGTGAGACACTTTTATAAATTTTATATTTGCAAGTGTTCCCTGTTGATTCTGTTTCTCTAGAGAACCCTAACTAATACATCTTGGTACCAGGAGCAGTTCTTAAGAAACAGAATCTTAAAAATTGGTTTCTATGAAAGGTTTTCTACTCTGACTGGACTCAGAGACACTAAGGACTCTGATTTCCATAGTCAGAATGACACTCCAAATCCATGGAGTGAGTTGGCAAAACAGATAGTCAAAATGACATCATTTGATTCTCCTAATGCTTTGCTTGTATGAAGCCAGACTCTGGGGGATAATGTTTTTGACACATTTACAGAGTTTTGTAGAAATAAGAGGTATAGAGATGTTGGTTGGTTGTTGCTAGATACACTGGCTATATTAAGGGGTGAAAGGGATAGGCTTAAGCCTTCAAACGAGAAGCTTAAGCACCATCTGAAAGATGTAGACTTTTCTATGAGCATCCTGAAGGAAAAGCTTATTTCCTGTAGCCATAGACTTGAGATCTTTGAAAATCAAACTCAGAATCTTATTGTTAGTGTAGCAACTTTACAATGTAAACTGAAATCTCAATCTTGCATGGTGTCTGCTGTTAAAGTGAGGGCATTGATTGGAAAAGAGTGGGACCCTGAAAAATGGGATGGTGACATATGGATTGATGATGATGTTGGGGGTGAGGTTGAAACCTTAGATCATGCTGAGTCTTCTCTAGATAACCCTGTAATAGTTTGCTCTGAGGACATAACTGACCCACCTCCAGCCTGCCTTGAGGCGTTGGCCACCCAACCTCCTCCTGAAGGGATTAGCACAGCATTGTCATCATCAACATGTCAGCCACCCACACTGCTAATAGGGCCAACTTGGTGGAAACACTGGGATACAGAGACCATGGATGGAGTTGTAGGGCTGCTAAGGGGGAAGAGGTGGGGGAGGCAGTTCTGGAGAGGATGACATGAGCAAATGAAGGAGGAAGGAAGTTAGAAAGGGACAGGTTAGTCATGTATCCCTCCATGGTCCTATCCTGCATGGGTGAGCAGGCTTCCCTTTTGGAACTGGGAGGAGGGGCAACAGTGAACTTATCCCACTCCCATGCCTGCTTGCCACTGCCACAAGGACTTTTAGAAGCTGGACAGGAGGTTCTCCATAACCAAGGGTTGCAGACTCAACAATGGCACATTTTGTGACAACACTGAACATTGTACATGGGACCATCCCAGGAGCCCACTAGTAAGATGTGTGGAATTGAGAATGACATCCTCTTCCTGGTTCCCTTAAAAAGAGGCAGCACTGAGATACACCATGGGTGAACCTGGGCAAGCAGATGGCCTCTGGGAGATGTATTTCACTATCAAGCCATGGCCTCACCAACAGACAACCCACAAACATATGGGACCCTTTGACAAGACTTGCCCAGGTTTCCACAGTTCTTACCTCATTTGATCAGATCAGGCCTGATGAAACTGAAGAAGACCCCCCCTTCTAGTATCCTTGTCTCAATGGTGTCACAAACTCTTCCTTGATTCCCTCCCCAACCCAGCCCTGTACACACTTCCTTATCCTCCAGTCCATCCTACTGGAACTGTCTTAAGTGTATCTTCCAGCCCCCATCCTGCATGGATGGAGAGATCATAGCATAATTGTCTCTAGTTAATGATTCTGAAGGGCTTCATCTTTGAATCCTTTAAAAAGAACTTCATTCTATGATCACATTATGGACTCCATAAACTAATATTCAATTATAATAAAATAAGCTAAGAATACTTGAAATGTAGATACACAAAAAGTACCTTAAAAATTAGGATGAAGCTTGGAAGCATGTAAGCATAAAGTGAAGCTATGGGCTTCCTTTCAGAGCAAAGGAGGGAAGCAATTCAGGACATAGATCTCATTCAACAAAATGATGAATATAAGTTCATTTGTCATGAAACGTTCTTTCTTCATGCTGAATTATTGGAGGAAGATGCCTCAAAACTTTGTGTGAGGATGAGGTATAAATGCAAATATATTTGCAGAACCCATGATATGGCCACAGCTTTCTCTTATCAGACACAACGTTCTTACTATAATCAAGAGACCTGAAGATTTTCCAGGTCATCCATGCATTCCCAATGGTCTCCCTCCCTGGTCCTTCTTGGGATATATCCCCAATGAGCATCTGGTTAATATAATCTGATTATGCAGACTCATCTCTTCAGCTCAGGAGTGCCATGACTTCCACCTACATTTTCCCCCATTCTCCTGGATGCCCACTTTCTTCACTTGGTGGGGGACACCATATCCCCAGGGTCACCTATTGCCATACACACTCTTCAGGCCATGTCCTGAGAAAAGGCCAGAGTCACCTCCTGAACTGAATCTGCCAGACCTGGATAAAGGATGTAGAGTTGAGCACTTGGCCAGTGACACAAGGAAAGAGGGTCTAAGCCACAAATGGGGAAAACAGATGACAGACACCTGACTCTGCCTGAGTCCTGCTCTGTGTTCCAGTCCTCATTCCCCAACTTCCAGATGGAATATGTTGGGCAAGTCCCTTATCCTCCCTGAGCCAACTCTGTCCCCAACTGTAAAGGGGGGGCAATAGCTCCCTGACTGAGCCTGACTCTGTGCTGTGACCTAAGAATTTCCAAGTGCTCAGCACAGGGCCCATGGCACAGAGACACTTGAGATAGAAGCAGATCAGTTGTTCCCAGGGTCTTAAGGACGTATGAATGGAGAGTGACAGCTGAGTGGAGTGGAAGTCTTGTTTACAGAGAAGAAATGTTCTGGATGTGACAGTGCTGATGGTTCTTCAGCATTGTAATGTATGCATGGCACTAATATGAACACTTCAATACAGTATTAAAATATTAAATGAGAATGTTAAAATTAATAATAAATAAAATCACAGATAACATGAAGCATTATAATGTAACATAAAAAAGTAGAGGGACTCTTATCAGAGAGGGGAACATTGGGTCCTCTTCTGCAGCTCCTGGTTGATGTAGGGGAATTGCCACCTCACATCCTCACTCAATGGACCTGTTTTCTTTAGGGGCTTTGGCTCTGGAGCTGACTCCAAGCCCACAGCTGAAGGGCTTTCTACCTCTGCTGGTGTGAGAGCAGGAGGTACACCTGGCTGGGCAGGTGGCACTGGAGCTGCAAAAGGAGGAGTATATTCACCAGCATGACAGCCTTTCCAGGGACCTCTCCAAATACCCACTACCTGTGAGTTGCCCAAACCCCTGATTCCCAGTCCAAGAGTCCTACCCAGACAGAGGTCCAGCAGATAAATATTCAGACATTCCACTTTGATTCTAGCCCAACACCAACCTTGGGATTTCCTTCCTGGGTGCTCCCCCATATCCTCCCCTCAGACTCAAAGGCACCCACCACAGTACTTTTTCCCTTTGGCAAAGCATCCACCGCTATCCAGAGAACCATTGTGAGAGGCTGCAGGATCACAAGTGGAGAGAGGCAGGACCAGCTGCATCAGGAGCTGTGGTTGGAGTATGTCCTGGCTCATGTTACCCTGTAAGGTACATGTGAGAGAGAACTCCATGCCCGGGGGAGTGGACACTAGCCACTGCTCTGGCTCCTTGAGACTGCTGTTCCTGATGACAGTCTGCATCTCAGTGGTGTCTTCCATGACCCCGGGAGCTTCCTTTTCACACTGGGGGGTCAGGGGAGGGGAAATGAAGACAGCAGTTCCACCAGGACCACCAAGAGGGTTGGGAAAGGAAATCCCAAGTCCTCAGGGATTGTGGAAAGAGGTGGGACATGGATGCCTCTAGCAGAAGAAAGTTTTAAACTTTAGTGCATTCACATTATTTTGTTACCTAGGTAATAGCCGTGCTCCAATATAAAATAACCCATCATAAAGGCATTATCCCCTGAATCCTCACAAAGCTTTCCCATTCTATAGAAGAGAAAACAAAGGCTGGCCAAGGTCATGTGGCTGCTGGAAGACACAGGTCAGAACCAGAGCCCTGTGACTCTACAACTGCTAAGTGTCCCCCTCTGTGCTACCTGAGACTGGGTCTGCCCCTGACATGTAGGGGATTCTCCTGAAACCTCTTTCTGCTCCCAGGTAAGCTCAGGGAGACTCATCCTTGGATCCTATATTTTATTCCAAAGCCATGCACTTCTCTTTTCTCTTTCATATTAAAGGGAATTTTGAGAATCTGTGTTTTCCCAGATCCTATAAAGGGGCAAATACCTGGAGATTCCAGGGTGCGAGAAAGACCCTGGAAGGTCCAAGGACAGAAGTTGATAACTCAGTAGAGAGAAATTCCATATGACCTTTAATGAACTGAAATATGGGTCACTATTTCATGGGACAATGGTCAATTAAAAGAACAATATGATGTTATTTGCCTCACTGACCCCAGAGTGACAACCTTAGAAAGTTAGATCATATGCAGGGTGGACAGATGGCAGGGAAGCAGCCACCATCATCACATGCTTTGGGGTCCTTGAGGGCTTCAAGTGATCTATTCCCTGCCCTTCAAACTTTAAATCTATGTAACCTTCAGCCTCACTATCTCTTTCCTTGGCATCTACTCTGGGTGAGTGGGACACATTAGGGTATTCAGGGACACACAATATCCCTGCAGCCCTGTTGGAATCAAGGACCAAAGGCAGTGACAGCTGCACCTCTGAGCTCTGGTGTCCCCTCTGAACCCTCACACAGCCCTATCACCTGACATGAATGGGTCATCGAGGTGAGCTCCATGAGATGGCAAGTTGCAGAAACACTTGTATTATAGTATTTGCTCACCTCTTCCCCCATTTTTAGGTAAAACAACCAAGGGAGACTCAGGATGGATAAGGATGGAGAGGTCTTGAGGAACCAAGATGCTGACAGCAGATAGGAGACCTGGGTGCTGGAGCACCCGGGGGCAGGTAGACCAAACATCCAAGGAAGTATCACTAAAAAGAGCTGGTATGGGCCAGGGGTCCCTGAAGATGGGGAGATTTGTTCAGAAGACTGATCATGAGATATCTATGATAGAACCAGAGTGAGTGTCAAGTACAGACACAGACAAATTCTAGGACCTGCTCTTGCACCAGATACAAAACCTAAGTCAGCTCCAGTTGCAGCTCAAGGCTACTTCCAGTGTTAGACACATCACCACCTTCTGATAACAACCAGCTGCAAAACAATCTGAACACATATGCAGACAGAGAACAAGTTTCTGAATCAGGTCTACCACCAAGTCCAGTGCTAGATCCAGCTGCACTGCATTTTTGCCAACTATAGCAGCCCCTCTAGCACCAGCCCTAGGTCCAGATCCAGATATAGCACCAATTCCTGTGCTTTAGGCAACACATCCTGATCACATGTCAGCACCAGATTCAAGGTAGAAACAACTCCAGCTGTGACACCATCTCCAGGAAGAGCCTTCTTACTTGCTAACTTCGCAGATAAAGGCTATGTCATCTCAAGTGATAAAGCCATGTGAGAGGCAAGCTCCTGCACAAATTCCAAAGATATAATATATGATAGAAGTGAGCCACATGCAGTCAGCTGTAGCACCAACTTCAGAGTCACAGCAAACTTCATGCCTGATCCACAGAGAAGGTGGCCATAGCACCAACTCCAGAGCTATGAGCAACTCCAACACCAACTCTGAATTCGAAAGCAGTTTTGGAACTATCCTTTGGAGAGTTTGGCCCCAAGATGGTGGCTCAGTGAGGTGTGAAATTTAGTTCATCCTCCAGAGCATCTAGCAAATAGCCGGAAACAGTACAAAACAACTGCTGGGGCCATATCAGTGACAAGACACACAGTGTTTATCAGTCTGGATAAGCTGGACCAGCTGCAATTCCACCCAGTACTGTGAGTCCCCCAAGACATAGAGGCCAGCACCCCTCCCTCACAGGCTGGTTCCCAGCGGGAAAAGGAAAGAGACTTTACTAACAGCAGAGACTGAGCTCAACCAAGCTCCAATTGTGGAATTAATTAACAAATTCTGACTACTGAAAATAGACCCCCAGCTCAGATAAACCTCGAATAAGAGCTAAGATATTTGTTTTTGCGCTGGTGCAGAGAGGGCAGGGCTGACAGAAAAAACAAAACAGAGGTTTTTTTTTTGAATGGGCAGCACAAAATACTTGAAAAGGTCTGGACTCTAAAAAATTGAGGGATGGGCACATAGGACCTGGAGATACATAGAGCAACATACCAACTTAAGCTCTTGATTAACAAACTCGAAGAATGGGGTTCTTGCTCTGAAAAGGATTTTTTTTTGCTTTATTTCTACTTCTTAACTGCTCATTGGATACAACTGCAAGGCTTCTCAGGCTCCAACTGCCCCATGCAAAAGTGGAATTAAGCTTATATGAGAGACAAAGAGGCTGGTCAGGTGAAAGGAATTAATTCCCTGGAGGCTCTGCTTTCCCCAGGAGAGGGGTGGGGTCCAACTCAGGTGGAATCCCTCCCTCAAGGAATTCAGACCCTGGGGACTGGAAAACTGAAGCAATTAAAGCCAGCCTAAAACCACTCCTCTGTCTCAACCATGCCTACAGCAGGGAGAATCTGCTGAAGTTAAAGGAACCACATTACTTTATGCTGGTGGGACCCGCACACAGACAAGCAGCACATACTGGGCAGGGTAGGAAAAAACAGAGTCTAGAGACTTCGTAGGAAAGTGTCAACCTGCTGGATCTCACCCTTAGGGAAAACGGATGCAGGTGGCTCTTTCCTCCTGAGAGGAGGCCAATTTGGTCTGGGGAAACCTGAGTGGGGTCTATTATATCTAAGTAGAACCTCCTAAGGAAAAAAAAAGGGGGTACTCCATACAGACAGGACAAGAAATAAGAAAACAAGAACTGAAAAATACTGTGTAAAACAAAACCTATGCTAGAGGTCTAGGATGGGCTGAATTGAATGTCAAAGAGCAGATAGAGAACAAAGCAATCCAGCAAGAAAATCCTAGGTAAAAGAGTTAAAACAGTCTCCAGAATAAAATAATTAATTAAATGCTTATACACCAGCAAAAGTAACAAGTCATACTAGGAAAATTGATGATATGGCCCAGTCAAAGGAACAAGCCAACAATTCAATTGAGATACAGGAATTGAAATGGATTTTTCAACTTTTCAGGATTTTCAAACAGACATGGAATATCTCATCAAAAATCAAATCAACGAATTGAGGGAGGATATGAAGAAAGCAAGAGATGAACAAAAAGAAGAAATCAAAAGTCTGAAAAACCAAATCACAGAACTTATGGAAATAAAAGGCACAGTAGAAAATATTTTAAAATAATGGAAACCTACAATGCTTGATTTCAAGAGGCAGAAGAGAGGATTAGTGAACTGGAGGATGGGACATCTGAAATCTTACAAGCAAAAGAAAATCCTTTCCCAGAAGGAGATGGGAGGAAAAAGGAAGAGAAAGACTAATGGAGGAAATTATCACTGAAAATTTCCCAACTCTTATGAAAGACTTAAAATTACAGATCCAAGAAGTGCAGCATACCCCAAAAAGAATAAATCCAAGTAGACATAATACACTTACTAATCAGAATGTTAGATGTCAAAGTGAAAGAGAATTTTGAAAGCAGCAAGAGAAAAGCAATCCATCACATACAAAGGAAGCCCAATAAGACTTTGTGTAGATTTCTCAGCAGAAACCATGGAGGTGAGAAAATAGTGGTATGATATATTTAAGATTCTAAAAGAGAAAAATGCCAGCCAAGAATTCTATATCTAGCAAAATTGTCCTTCAAAACTGAGGGAGAAATTGAAACATTTTAAGATAAAAAATCACTGAGGGAATTTGTGACTAAGAGACCAGCTCTTACAAGAAATACTATAGGGAGCACTAGAGGCAGAAAGGAAAAGACAGAAAAGACAGAGAGGTGTGGAGAACAGTGTAGAAATGAAGACTATCAGTAAAGGTAAAAAGAGAAAAAAATTAGATATGAGATATAAAATCCAAAAGGCAAATTGGTAGAAGAAAATACTGCCCTTACAGCAATAACACTAAATGTTAATGGGTTAAACTCCCCAATCAAAAGATATAGACTAGCAGAATGGATTAAAAAACAGGACCCATGTATATGCTGTCTGCAGGAGATGCATGTTAGACCCAAGGACAAGCATAGGTTGAAAGTGAAAGGTTGGTAAAAGATACTTCATGCAAACAGCAATCAGTAAAAGGCAGGAGTAGCTATACTAATATCCAACAAATTAGGCTTCAAATGTAAAACAATTAAAAGAATCAAAGAAAGACACTATGTATTGATAAAAGGAACAATTCAACAAGAGAACATAACAATCATAAATATTTATGTGCCAAACCAGAGTGCTCCCAAATACATGAGGCAAACACTGAAAAGAGAAATAGACACATCTACCGTAATATTTAGAGACTCAATTCCCTGCTCTCATCAATGGACAGAATATCTAGACAGAGGATCAATAAAGAAACAGAGAATTTGAATTATACAATAAATGAACTAAACTTAACAGACATTTATAGAACATTACACCGCACAACAGCAGGCTACAGCTTTTTCTCAAGTGCTCTAAGAACATTCTCAAGGACAGACCATATGCTGGGTCACAAAGCAAGTCTCAATAAATTTTAAAAGGTTGAAATCAAACAAGGGGTGTGCATGTATGAATTTTTTCTTTTTCTTTCTTTTTCTGGACAGACGCAAATGTTCAAAAATGTTCATGATGATGAATACACAACTATGTGATGATATTGTGAGCCATTGATTGTATGTCAAGAATGTTCATATGCCAAGAATGTATGTCAAGAATGTTGGTATGTCAAGAAAAATAGAAATAAAAATAGAATAGAAAAAAAATTCTTTGCATTAGCACTCTCTAAGTCTCAAGTTTTCTCTCTTTTCCCATCTCATTCCTTTTTCTCCAGACACCGAAGTCTTGGGCAGGTCACTACTCAGTTCAAGCTTTGATGCTCTAGGGATAGCATTCTGGAAGTTTTGTATGAACTGGTGTACATTTTGCAGAGCATACATTTTGTAGGAATCTTAGGAGTTGCTTTGTTAACGGGGGATCTGAGAGTGTCCCATTGTGGGATTTGAGATCATGGCACCAGACCCTCAAGCCCCCCAGCAGAGGGCATGCCTGTATGGCCTGAGGGAGGTGCACCAAGGTCTGCTGTGCAACAGCGTTGGGGACCACTATGAGAACCCCATTCCTATCTCTGTGCTGACTTTATAAAGTTCAACATTGGAGCTTCCACACACCAACAACAAGGAAGTGCCTGTGTTTCTGGATCCAGTGCAGTTCCTGTAGGGGGCAGGAGCTGGAAGGGAATGGTGGGTGAGCATGACCTTGCCTTTTGCCCAGAGGACCCAGTATGTTTGTCCATGAAGTCCTCATTCTCATATGTGTTTCCTTGCTGGGGAGGGTTGCAGGCATCACTCCTCAAAGTCCTTGTCCTACAAGGTCCCTGCAGGCAACAGGAGGACCTAGTGTGAGTTCAGCTCCCTGTCACCTCACCCCACCATCAAGTCCTGTCAAGCACCACCAGTTCACACCTTACCAGTTGGAGTGTCCTTTGGCTTTCTGCTGGGATTTGGGGGTGGTAAAAGGGAGGACTTTGCAGATGTGGTCATTGATCCCAGAAAGCTGAGTCCCCATCAACCTCCCCCTGAAGCTTCATTCCCTGTACATGGGACCCACCTGGAAGGCAAATGTTGGGTGGGTCAGGCTGGGCTCTGAGCTCACACCTTATTGGGAGTGGTCCCCATGACAGACAAAGGGGCTACTCAAATGCTCCCCAAAGATGACAGGAAGATGCTGGGATGGTGTCACATGGATGAGTCCACATTTAAGACAAAGCATAGACACCCCACTTTCACAACAGCTTGTGGATGTGGCTGCAGCCCTTTCCTCCCAGTCCTGCTCCCTGAACCTCAGAAAAGGCTTCAATCATTGTCATCATTGGACAAGCTTCAGGGAGGGAAGGAGAGGCCCATGGAGGATTGGGGCCTGCCTCTGGCTGCCTGGCTGTGACTTAAGCCTCAGTTTCCTCTCCTGTAGACCCTGTTTTCCACCAGCGGTAGTCTAGTCTCGCTGCCCCAGTGGTAGTTGTTCAGAAGGCATTGTCTAAGTGGGCTATTTTCACTAGTGGTTGGCTACCATGAAGCGCCTCCTCCCTAAAGCTCTCCCTTTCCTCTCTGATACAAGTGACCTGTGCATATGTCATCCAGCTAGCAGATGACAGGCTTGAGTTTCCTCCTTCATCAGCCCCACCCTTCATTGCAGGAGCTACTTGAGGTCAGGCTTAGCAGGTAGCATGCTTCAGAAGGGGACTGCTCTGCTAGGGACAGCTGGCTGGCAGATCTCTCCCTGGGGACTGAGGAGCTGATCAGTGCATGGGCGATCAGCTGAACAGCTGATACTTGGCACTGGTGGGCCTGACAGATATGACTGTGGAATGGATTTTCCTGATCTCCATGGGGTGATCACCCCCTCACCCAAGACCCACCTTGCAATGGATGACCACTGGGCTCCAGCTGTGCAAGCTGGAGATAAGGAGGGTCAGTTCCCTCCTATCATACTTTCCCAGTGCACCAAAGCCCACCCTGTGGAGATCTGCCAGGATTTCCCTAGGGAACAGGGGAGATGAAGGGCTGCTGCACAGGATTAAGAAATGACAGATGCAAGAAATTAGTTAAGTGGTGTCAGGGGACTCAAGCTCATCAGGAGCAAGAATACTGAATAAACTGACATATTTATTGTGCTCTTACATGTGATCTGCTTTAGGGGGCATAACAAAGCAAGATTATTTTTAATATCTGTCGTACCTGCAAAGCTGCAAATTTTGGTTCATGGTTCCTGTCCCAGGAACAGTTTATTACTTATCAGAACGTTTTTGATACAGCTCTGTTTAGGCTCCAGAGTCAGCATCCTTGAGAGCAGAGTGAGCACTGATCAACCTGCCTGAAACTGCAGAGGCAGAACTTTCTCACAGTAAGGCTGGATTAGGTAAGGTGCATACAGGCTGGACCTCATTTCACAGGAGACTGAGGGGCCATGCCTCCAAGATTATTCTGACGTGGTTCTGCCAACAGTCAGAGGCCTGCTTTTGGGCCCCAACATCTCCCCCTACTTTAATTTTTTATGAAGAGTCCAGGTTTTCTCCTGATGGCCCCTTGTGATTGTGCCTGTCTTAGGTTGTTCCTCCCCTGAGGAATCTTACCCATCTTTGGCTAACCAGCCATCTTCAGAGGCCAGGGAGGGTAAAGTAAGGTGAGAGAGGGACAACACCTCCTGAGAGGGTCTGATTTGTCTCCTTGACAGCCTATGCCTCCTGATGTTTAAATTACACCACTGCAGATTTCAATGCATTTAGTCTATCAACAAGTTTAATATCTAAATCCCTTTTTATTTTTGTAGCCCTAGCATGACAGAGGTTAAGGCAGCAGTCCTTAATTTGGATTCACATTGCTTTCTTTGAACACATTTCCAGACTATGCATAAAAGACAAAAGAGAAGAATTAATATCACTATTAAGCTAATAGTAAATCCTTCTGATGTTTTTAACCACATTAATGGATCTAGAGATTGAAGCCCTTGAGTAATCCCATTCATAACATCAGTGCTTTATAATAATTTTGGAAAGTTCTTTTGCATATCTAGTACTTTTCCTTGAAGTACATTAATATTTACAGTTAAATTGTTTTGATGCCCTAATAAATGTCTTTTAATTTTTCCCACTTATGTTCACCTTTATTATATAAATATGGAGAAATAGAGAAAGATGTGATATTCCAATTACACAAGTGCTGTTGCATTTTAAGCAATTGAATTTCATCTCCTAACATGATTACAGTTTGTTCTAAGTCATCAATATGCAGATTAATTTCCTTATCTATATTAACCTCTTGAGTCCATACTTTACTTGCATTTTCATGCCATTTTTGAACATAATGTGCAGTTTGAATTTCTTCTGTTAAAGCCACTCCAGCTAGTGCAGCTGTAGTAGTGAGGTCTATGATTCCCAAGATTACAATAATTAAAGTATGAATAAATCTTTTGGTGCATTTAGGCATATATTGTAAAGTTTTGAGTAAAATGTGTGTATCAGGTGAAGACTCCCAAGGTTGAGTTTGGTTCACAGGAAGCCATACTCCAGGTGCCTTCTTAAAAGAAGAAAAGTCTGATTTTTTGAAATAGAAGAATTAAGACAGGTAAATAACTCACCATCAGAACATTGTATTTCTGATGAGGATGAATTAAAAACAATTGTTCCTGCTAAAATAACATAAGGATTAATCACACAAGCTTGAATATAACCAGTTTGATCAATCTTAAATTTAAGAGAATAGATTGAATTTCTTAAGGAGTAATTCCCTTTCCAAATATAAATAGGCGATAAACTCATGGCCAGTTTCCAAATTGCTGTTTGTCAAGGACCTCAGTTAACAAAAGAAGATGGGGCTACCACTCCCATCCCATGCCACAAGATTTTATTTGTAGCACTGGTATAAATCTCAGTAGAATAATTATTCAGAGTAAACCAAGCTAATTTAACAAACATTTGAGTCAGAGCTACCTTTCTGAATTGCATACCCCTTAGGGGACCAATCCATTACAGTTCCATAGGAACCACTAATGAGTACTGACTTTTGTTTGGCATGGCATTGTTCCCATTGAATATTCCTTTACTCAGGTATCCATGTATGTGAATTTTTACATAAAGGAAGCTCATTAGGAACAGGCTCAGAAATTGATTTTTCTTTATATGCAAAACTTAGTCCAGAAAGCAAATGCAATTTAGCTAGAGAATTATTTTTCTTAGGAGTATAACCTAGCCATCTCTGAAGTTCTAATTTTAAACATGGCAAATTTTCATGGCTTGAGAGACATAAAAGAAAGCCTTGAAATGCCATCACAGAAATATTAATTTTTTCTCCTTCTTCTTTTTGGAAGGAGATGAGAATCAATTGGTCCAGGGAGATAAGTTGAATCATTAATATAAACAGCTACAGGATTGTCCTGCCAGGTAACAGGTCTCAGTAATGGAGAATTAGGTAAATATGCCCACTAAGTATAATTTTCAGCTTTAGTTACAGGTATATTTAATATAGTTGCAAAGATAGCAAGCAACATCAATTTATTTAAGTGCTTACTAAAGTATAAGACAAAGTGACTTATGGATAAGTCATCAAAGAAAGAAACAAATTAAGTATATTTCTTTCCTTGCCTGACTCCTTAAGAGTATCCTTAGCTTCATGTTCTTTTTTATTTGACCCCATGAAGGTGACTTAGCTTTTTGGGTGTGGGGTATTCCCACATGTTGCTTCTTCTGAGGTTTCCTGTTCATATCTTGGTTTGATTCTTCTAGAAGGAATCCAGAACAATGG
Organism: Tamandua tetradactyla; assembly: GCF_023851605.1. Taxonomy (NCBI): domain Eukaryota; kingdom Metazoa; phylum Chordata; class Mammalia; order Pilosa; family Myrmecophagidae; genus Tamandua; species Tamandua tetradactyla. The sequence goes on along the minus strand of NC_135328.1, from coordinate 118,352,900 downwards.
CTGTCCATCACCTGTGGAAACAGAAGCATATACTTTTCCCCACACTTTCACCCATCCAGCTTTCCATTCATTTGTATCTAAATATTTCCACTAAATAGGTTGTTCTAAAATTTGTTTGTGTAATGTCTTTGACCAGTGTTTTTTCTGAAGCTGTTTCAGAGCCTTCTCCTCTAATATTGAGAAAATTTAACGTTATCATAGCTTTGCTATATTGATTTCTAGGAGTAGGAGAGAATATCTCCCCATTTCCCCCTTTTTGTTTTTGAAATTGCATTTTGAGCATTTGATGAGCTTTTTCTATAATAGCTTGACCTTGTGGGTTATATGGAATTCATGTCACATGCTTTATGTTCCATAATTGATAAATGACTGAACCTTTTTAGATATATAAGCTGGTCCATTATCTGTTTTTATTTGTGAGGGAATTCCCATATATCCAAAGTATTCTAGAAAATGAGTCATAACATGTTTAGCTATTTCTCCACTTAAAGGAGGAGCTACAATATAGCCAGAATAAGTATCAATAGAGACATGAACATAAGCTAATTTCCCAAATGAGGGCACGTATGTAACATAAGTTTGCCAGATTTCATTTGGTTGTAAACCCCATGCATTTACTCCAGCTGTGCATGGTATAGGATGTAAAGGACTGCAGCTTGGACAATGTTGAATACTTTGTTGTGCCTGAGCATGAGTTAAATGAAATTTTTGTTGTAAACCTTTAGGATGGCACTGTGTAAGATTATGTCACTTATAAGCCTCCACAGTTCCAATTAATAATTTATCAATTTTATCATTACCAATGTGCCTGGTAATTGTATATGAGATCAAATATGAACAGTGTAAATTTTATGAGTACATTGTCAAATAGCATTTTATAGTTGTTTAAATTATTGACCTAATTCAGAGCTGTCAGTGTTTAGATGAACTGTTTCAATATTATGAGCGACAGTAACAGAATATTGTGAGTTTGCTATAATATTAAGTGAATTTGGTTTATCTTTTATTAAGTGAATTATTGCTGCTAATTCTGCCTTTTGTACTGAAGTACTTAGTGCCCCATACTTTTGTGACTGGCCCATCATGTCCAGCTTTCCCTGATTTATTGGCATCTGTAAAATAAGTATCAGCATCAGTTAAGGGTGTGTCACTGATTATTTTAGGCAAAATCCAAATAGTAAGTTTTAAAAATTGAAATAATTTTGTTCTAGGATAATGGTTATCAATTTCATTTATATAATCTGCAAGGCCTATTTGCCAATTTAAATTAGTTTGATATGTACTTTCAGTTTGTTGTTTGGTAAGCGGAACAATAATTTTTTCTGGATCTAATCCATATAATTGTCCAAGCCATAATATTCCATTGAATATTAATAAACCCATTTTATCTAGGTAAGTTGTTAATCTTTTCTGTGTGGAATGAGACAAAAATACCCACTCTAGTATAGCCTCATGTGTTAAGATTTCTGTGGGAGAATGTTCTGGGGGAAAAATTAAAAGCCATACAGGTACTCCAATTTGAATTGTATGTAATTGAGCTGAATGAATGTTCCTGAAGCCATTCTAATTCCTTTTCAGTATGAATGGTTAATTTTCTGGGACTACCCAATCAAGAATCTCCTTTTAAAGTATGAAGTAAATGATGTAAGGCATAAGTAGGAATTCCAAGCATGGGTTGTAACCAATTAATATCGCCTAATAATTTTTGAAAATCATTTAGTCTTTGCAAATGATCTTTTCTTATCTGAACTTTCTGAGAAGTAACAGTAGTTTTATTTATTATAATGCCCAAATATTTATATGGAACTGTTTTTGAAACTTTTTTCAAAAAAAACATGTAATCCTACTTTGTTTATGTTTGTCCTAAGCTTTGAAAAAGAATTTGTAACTTGTTCCATGGCTATTAAAATGTCTTCCATATAATGAATGATATAATGCTTCAGGGTATTTGTCTCATCCAGACCCTCCATCAGAATCATCGACTTCACAGTCTGCCCTGCGGATTTTGAACTCTGTGTTCCCATGGTCACATGAGACACTTTGATAAATTTTATATTTGCGAGTGTTCCTGTTGATTCTGTTTCTCTAGGGAACCCTAACTAATACATTTAATCTGTTGTGTGATTTTCTTGAAAGACAGCATGGAGCAGAAGTAAGCCAAAAAAGCAGAGCTTTTTGATTCATTTTTTGTGAAAATTAATAGGGCTCAGTATTAGAACATTCCTACCCAGGTGGATGGCAAATGGTTTGGCATATTGGTTAGGATATGGATTGAGAATTACTGTAAAAGGAGAGAAAAGGCGGCTGGAGTAAAGAGATGTGGATCAACCCATCCACAAATGTTGTGATATGTTGTTTATGAGCAGATCCACTTGGGTAACTCAGTTCTTTCTTATCCTACTCAGCCAGAAAATGCATAAGTGTAGCAGGCACAGAATATGATGTTTGGTTAGGCAACTTGGTAACTCACCTATGCATTGGTTATGGACTCCAAAACAGATTGTCCCATTAAACTCTTATTTAACCTTTCTTTAGCAAAAGAGGTTCAGTTGAATCATCGTTAAGGTGTTCCCAGAAATTATATGAAGAAGTGGATCCAAATGGTAAAGTCTGTGACATGCCACACACAGCCCTTATAGGACATCAATTCCCATAGTGTCAGATCAATCACAGGGGTCCTTTGGAGATTATGAAACTACTCAGGATTTTACCAGCAAAGAGAAATGAATCAAATCTAAGCAAAGAAGTCAGACTGGCCCTATATTTAAATAAGGGCCTCTAGTTAGAACAGATTGCACTGATTAATGAATTATGCTGCTACTCCTGCTGTCCTTAATTGGATAACATACCTCATGTACAAGACAATAATATGTTAAGGGAGCATCATAGCAGCAACATATCAATTTAATCCCACAATATATATCAATGGATATTTGTTGGTCTCTTGTAAATAAATACCAGTGCTTCAAACACTTCCAAAAAGAATGTGAGAGCAAGTGACCAAGTGATTTTCATTTTATGAAAACTAATTTTGCTATATTCTTATTAGTACACTTTTCTGTAGATTTATGACCTGTTCACATTATACAATAATTGATTTTACATAGTTTTTCATCTATGCTATTTTACTCCTTTTTAATTTAAACCATACTCTTTCGTTTCATTTTGTAAGTATAGTGCCCATTATAAGGACATGGAGTAATGTTTTACCTGTTCCATGTTCACCAACATTTGGGATTCTTACAGCTGAATAATGTTTGTTATTCAGATGCACATGTGTGAGTTTATCTTTAGGATAAATATAAAATATAGCATAAAAATATAGGAACACCAAAATTAATTTCAAAGCTGGTACAATGTTGATATCTTATTGGTATTACCGTTCCATCCATTCATACTGTATCTTTAAAATTTGTAAAGTGTTCTTTAATGTCTTTAGGTAGAATTTTTATCATTTCTTCATATTTAAATCTTGCACCTTAAGTGTGATTTTAATTCTTGACTATTTTATACTATTTTTCCTCATGAAATTAGTATATTTAAAAAATATATTAAACAATTTTTGTTTTATATTATATTTATTTCTCTCTATCAGTTGATATTGAGATACTTTACTGTATTCATTAATGTTAAAATAAAATTTGAACAGAATTTGGTTAGAATGCAGGGAATTTTATCAAATCAAGAATGAACTGGGGAGATACCAATCACCAAGATTTAAAGAGGAATTCTGCTGACCAAAGAGAGCAACAGGCTTTTATAGACAGAAAGAAGGAGTACATTGGGAAAAATTTTTCATTGGTTACTGCAGACTTCATTTCCTAATGTGGTTAGTGAAATTCTTGCTTAACAAAAGGAAGTTGGCTGGCAACAAAAATGAGCTGTTGTTAACAGCTGGCTCATTTAATGTCTATGTTTTGGCTGAACTGAACCATTACAGGCAAGAAATCTTAAATAGATTTTGGTTTCACTGACAAGGCTTAGCATAAAGGCTTCCATATTTGGTCTAACCAATTTTATTTATCATTCATCTCTTTGTTGTTCTCAATTTTCAATTATTTATGTTGTAATTTCCATGCAAACTAAAATTACCCACATTAATTGCCATTGAATTCTATTCTTTACATTGTTTACATCATATAAATATTTTCATTTCTAATTGTTTAAGTTGGTATGTATCATTGGATATTCAATAATAATGATGAGGAGTAACATAGGAAGTCAATATAGTTGACATTGATTCATTAATTTTATGACATTGACCATTTCATAAAATGTCATTCCTGGTGCAGTTTCTGCTGAAAAATGGCTGACAAAATATGGATCGCTTATAAAATTTTTCAGGTAGATTTCTACATTTACATAAAAATTTCAAATGACCATAATTAGTGAATCACATAATTATTTTATCCTTTTTGGTTTTTCACTTATTGGACAAATCTACTTTGCAATAGATGAGAATAACATAATGCAGTTCTTTTGCTCCACACCTCAGATGATGTGTGAATTTAAAACAGATGGATGTGGAAGCAGGAATCTTTATTTAAATATATAATTCACCATGCTTTAAGGGTAAAAAATAATTCATTCCAAATTCAAACATATGTGTACTATGTATTTGTGTAGATGTTACTATCAAGCATTTGCTAAATAAATCAAACAATTATTTTAATATTTTGAATAGATGTACATCTATGTGCATTTATATTTTATACTAATATGTTTATATTTATGAATCCACAGATCCATATATATGTGGATCCATATATCCACAGATATATGCCCTTTACTGTAAATTGCCTGCAATTCAAAGTAACTATTAATTTATAATAGATTTTGAATAAGAAATAAATAGTAATTATAAAAAACAATTATATGATATTTACACCTTTAGAAACATGAAAATGTAAATACTATGTCTGATGAAATAAAATAATTATTTTATCATCCTCTAGACAGTAGATTATTAGGACTCTGCCTTTAAGTTCTTTTCTATGGTCATACAATGTATCCTTTATATCCTTCAGCAATTTTGCCATATTTTACTTCAACTCATTGAATTGATTTCAAAGATTTGTTTGAACTTCTTTAATTGGTTACATCAACTCCTGTATTTCATTTGAATTGTTAGTTTTTTCTTATGACAGGTCCATATCTTTGTGCTTCCTAGTACAATTCACGATTTCTTCCTGGTGTCTGGGCATCTGATTTCCTTGATTAATTCATTCTGGACGTTGCTTTTTCTCTTTTCTCTGGGGTTTTCTTGCTGGTCAGCTTTGTTCTCTTTCAGTTCTTTGTCTTTCAGTTCAACTTATCCTAGACCTCTGGCATAACCTCTGTTTAATGGATCGGGGTTTCTCAGTTTTTGTTTTTCTATTTCTTTCTCTGTCTCTATGGATGAAGCTTTTTGAGTAGGGTCCCCCATGTATGATCTATCCCAGTGAGATTTCCCAAGACAAGGCAGGCTCAGAATTCAGAAGATGTAATTTAGTATCAGTGCTCCCTGGGGATGAGACTCAGCAGGTGCCTGTCTTTCCTGTGAGGCACTTGATTCCTGACTTTTCATAGCCTGCCCAGAAGATGGTGCTTTTCAGCCTGCTGCTCTCCAGTGGAATAAAGTGGAACAGTGCCTTTAATTCTCAGCAGATCCCATCCCTGCCCGGGGCATGGTTGAGACAGCACCTGAAGCAGGTGGCTCTTTCTGCTTAAACTATCTCTATTATGTGCTATCTCACACCTGATACAAAAACTAACTCAAATACCTAAACATTTAGTGTGAAGACCTAAACATTAAAGATAAGATGATAAAAATTTTAGAGGAAAATGCAGAAAAATATCTTAAAGATCTTGTGATAGGAGGTAGTTTCCTGGACCTTACACCAAAAGCATGAGCAATGAAAGAAGAAACAGATAAGTGGAATCTCCTCAAAATGGAATACTTTTGCATGGGAATGATTTGTCAGGAAAGTAAAAAGGCAGCCAATGCAATGGAAAACAATATTAGAAGGCCACATATAAAAAGGGTTTAGGGTGCAGAATGCTTACCTTCCCTGCAGGAGATAAGCATTTGATTCCCGGACCGTGTACCCCCCAGCAAAAGAAAAAATGGGTTAATATCCAGAATATATAAAGTAACCCAAAATATATAAAAAGACACTACAAAGCTATAAGATGGAATAAGTGAGGACACAAGCAGCAACATGGATGATCCTTGAGGACATTATGTTGAGTGAAATAAGCCAGAAGAAAAAGACCAATATTGTATGTCCCCACTAATAGGAAGTAAATATAAAGAGAAAACTCTGAACATTAAAGATGAGAACACAGGTTACCAAGTGATAGAAAGAGGGTAGCAATTGTGTATTTGATGTTGAAGGAGTACAGAATGTTGAATGGGATTGATAGTAAAAACTCAGGAATAGATAACAATACTGTGTGATGTTAGTGCAATCTTGTATGTATGATGAACAAAGATTATTATGAGTATTCTTGGAAGAGGAAGGTTAGGATCATGCATGATACCAGAATTAAATAGATATGCCAAAAACTGTGACTGTATAACTAAGCAAATTCTAGAGTGCACAATGATAATGATAACTTATACAAATAAAAGAATGTTTCTACATGAAGGAGAACAAATGAACGTCACCTTTGCAAGTTGTTAAAAGTGTTATGGTATGTGGGGAAAAACATTCAATGTAAACTAGTGTCTATAGTTAATCGTAACGTTGCAATGTGCTTCCATTAATATAACAAAGGAAATATACCAAAGCTGAATATCAGTGTGTGGGATATAAGGGAGGGGTATGAAAATCTTGCTGTTATTGTTGTTGTTTCTCCCTTTTCTTTTTTATTTTTTAAAGTTTTTTACTCTTCATTAATCATGGAAGAAAGGAAAAAGTTCTATAAATTGTGGGGGTGAATGTATAACTGTGTGACTATAACATAGCTGTTGATTGTACACTTAGGATGGTTTGTATGGAGTTTGAATAAAACTGTTTTAAAAAATCCTAGAAAGATACAATTTCTGGAGAAGATGTGGAGAAATAGACATGCCTATTCACTGTTGGTGGAAAAGTAGAATCATACTGACCCTCAAGAGGACAATGCCATGGTTCCACAGGAGGATAAGTTTAGGGTTGCCATATGATCCTGCCACACTGCTAGTAGGCATATACACGGTAAAATGGAAAGCACAGATAGGAGTGGACATTTGCACATTAGTGTTTATGGTAGTATTCTTAATTTGCAATGGATTGAGGTGACTTAAAGGGGCACCAACTGAACCCTGGTATATACATATGCTGCAATATTGAGTATCTGCAGAAAGGAATGAAGTCATGAGGCATGCAACTTGGTGAATGAACAATAAGGACATTGTGTTGAGTGAAACAAGCCAAAAATGAAGGAATAAATATTGTATGGTCTCACTAATGTGAACTGATTATAATGAGCAAACTCTGAGAACTGAATCTGAGATGGGTGATCAGGGGATAGAAAGGGGAAGATTTTGGGCAATAGGTGATTGGAGTACAGAATGGCCAATAAGGTGCATTGTAAAGGTTCCTAGATTGTAAGCTCTTATAGTAGCCACATCTGTACCTGAGTTTTAACTGTTACTTCTAAATTCTGAAATACTGCATTTTTAATGAACAACCTGTTACTATCTTGTTACTTTAGGTGACTACATGACATATGAAACTCAGAGTCAGAATTCTGTGGCTCTAAAAGACAGCATTATTCCTTTCAGCCACTGGCAAGGAGCTGAATACGTGGTCAGAATTCAAATATGATATGAATATATCATATATTTTATTTTATTTATTTTTTATTATTATTGTTTTTATTTTATTTTATTTATTTTATATATTTTATTCAGATATGAATAAAATATACCTGGTTAGGACTGAGGGAAATAAAAATACAGGGTAAGGGATGACATTGTCTGTTTTTTAATACTTCAAATTCTGTGTATTACCAAAGAAAGAGATATGTATATGGTGCACAGTTTAAATTTTCTGTAACACAATATTGAATTTAACCTGCCTGTTCAGTTTATTTAAACAACATAATTACATGGAACCTGCAGTAGGGAATGAAATCATACTTTTATGTACAGATTAATTTAATAACTTTTGGTACATTCAAGAGTAATTTGGGAAGAAAATTTAAAATGTTTGTTCAAAGTCCCCTTGTTTAACTGGGAAAAAAAGAGAACTATTACACTTCCCCACTTGGAGAATTCCTGATATTATCTTGAGCATTCTGATTTAATAAGCCACACCCTCAATTTTGCCACTTACCTTTATGAAACTTACTTCTGAAATGGTGAAACTAAGCCTAGTTATAATTATGCCTAAGTGTCCCTCCCAGCAAGCCTCTTTCATTTCTCATATATAGTTACTTTCTTTAAGCCAACTTTCCAAATAAAGTCACTGCCACCTGCTGTACATGAGGATGTTAAGTCTCCCTGGCAACATGGACATGACTCCCAAGTATGAGCATGCACTTGGCATCATAGGATTGAGAATGTGTCCTTGACTAAATGTATGTACAGTTAAATAAAGTTGTAGTGGCTAAGAGATTTCAAATAGAGTTGAGTGGTTATTCTGAAGCTTACTCTCATGCCATCTTCAGCCAAATATTACAAATTGCTACAGTATGCCTAGCCCCATCAATGTATTTCTGAAAACTCTAAAGAATACACTGGGCTCTATGTTTATCTTAAATATTTTTATTAAGAAATATCCATGCACATAGAGTCCAAACATATTATACAATCAATGGCTCAGAAAATCATCACATAGTCATGTATTCTTCACCATGGTCATTGCTGGAACATTTGTGTCATTCCAGAACAAGAAATAAAAAGAAAAAAAATAGTACTCAAATATCTCATACCTCTTGCCCCTAACTCTCATTGACACACAATGTTTCAGTCTCCCCAATTTTTACCCTTTATCTCTGCCTTTTATTTATTTTTATCCTTTCCTTTTTTTTACTCACCTGTCCTTACACCTGGATAAAAGGAATAACAGACACACAGTTTTCACAATCACTCAGTCATATTGTAAAAGATATATAGTTATAAAATCTTCTGCACAAATCAAGGCTACTTGAATACGATTCAATAGTTGAAGGTACCTCCCTCTGGCCACTTCAATACTCCATAAATTAAAAAGGGTTATCAGTATAATGCATAAGCATAATATCCAGGATAACATCTTGGCCCCATTTGAAATCTCAGCCACTGAGACTTTATTTTGTCTTGTTACTCTCTATGCCTTTTGATAAAGAAGGCTTTCTCATTTCCATGATTCTGAGTCCCAGCTCATTCCTGGGAGTAGACCATACATTGTCAGGGATATTTAAACCCCTGGGAGTCATGACCCATGTAAGGGGGAGGGTAGTGAGTTCACCTTCCCAGTTGACTTAGAGAGAGAGACTACATCTGAGCAACAGAAGAGTTTCTCTGGGGTTGACTCTTAGGCATGATTATCAGTATGTTTAGTTTCTCCTTTATAGGAATAAGCTTCATGCAAGTGAACTCTATGATTGAGAGCTCAGCTTATCAAATTTGTTGTGTCCACTGTTTGCAAGAATGTCAGGAATTCCCCAAATGGGAAAGTTGAATCTTTCTTACTTTCTCCCCAGTCCCCCAAGGAGACATCACAACTACATTTTTTATTCTCTGAAATTACCCTGGGATATATCAAGTCATCACATTAACCTGCACAGACCAACAAGATGGAACACCCTATCCAAGGTTCCATGTAAGTATGATGTTCAAGTAAATGGCCATACAATTTAAATTAGATAATGTACTACCTAAAATATAAATTTTTCACAAAATAAAAATCTCTCCTTTTGGACTCACACAGAGGTTGAAATTTGAAAATATGGATCATAACATCCTCTACTCACTATTCTGATTAACTTAGTCCTATACAGACCATTTCATTCATATCTGTAATTGAGGTCTGATCACTTTTTCATCTCTTTAACCAGCTGCTGAATGGGGTAATGCTGACTTTCATAGATTCAGCAGTCTAACTCTCCATCTCAGGTGTCACATAAATACCCAAACTTTCAGGGAATCACCAGATTATACACAAATAACTCAATCTCAGAATTTAGAAATACTAGTTAAAAATCCTTAATATTCACAACTGCTGTAAGAGCATAAAATCTAGGAAACAATCTAGGAATCTTAACAATAGGCCTAATCTGATAACCCATGGTCTCAACTGCAAGTTTTTGTTTGTGTATTATAGTTAATCCATATGAATGAGGGATGATAATATTTGTCTTTTTGTTTCTCACATTTTATTCAACATATTGTCCTTAAGATTCATTCAGCTAGTTACATATATCAGAACTTCATTCCTTCTTGTGGCTGCACAGTAGTCCATTTTATATAAACCCCACAGTTCCCCCTTCCATTCCTCAGGCATTTTACCCTTAGGCCACCTCCATCTATTGTGAACCATGAACACAGCTGCATAAACACCAGTGTGCCAATGTCCATTCATCTCCTCAGTCTCGGTTCCTCCAGGCATGCACCTAGCAATTGGTTCACATGATCATATAGCCATCCCACCCCTGGCATCTTGTGGAACCACCACGCTGCCTTCCAGAGGGGCTGCAACTCTCAACTTCCCTACCAACAGGAAATAGGTACATCTCTTTATCCACATTTTCTCCAGCACTTTTATCTTTCTGTTCATCTTTAAACAATTTTATTCATACATCACACAGTCCTACCTAAGTAAATAGATATGCCTTCCCCCCATAATCTATATGAAGAAGTTTCCTTTTCTTCCACAAGGAATCCATGCCTGTCTTGGATTGACATTTAGTTTTAGATTAATAACATTGTTACATTCAGTGGGAGCATATTACCATGTTACTGTTGACTATAGACCCAAGCTTGCATTGATTGTACCTTTTCCTGTATACCATCCATTTCCAAGCTCTTGAAATGTTGACATTGATTTTTTCTCCCTCAGGCAAAAATGTTTTTATATTTGTATATTTAGTCACCATATCATTGTCCACACTGAGCGTTCGTAGATTATACTGTCCCGCATTTATCCTCTATCATTGCATCTGGTTTCACAATGGACCCCCAGCCCTTCTCCCCCAACCATATTCACATTCAGCTTCATTATGCATAAGTACATTATGTGCTGCAATCAGGTAACATTGTGCTCCCATTTCTGAATTTTTACAATCCATCTTATTGCACAATCTGTATTCCTTCAGCCCCAAATGCCCAATTTCTACCATCTTTCTATCTCCTGATAACTTCTGTTCTTAACTTTAACTCTCAAACTCACTCATTAATATTAGTTTAAATTAGAGGCCATACGATACATGTCCTTTTTTTTCTAGCTAATCTTACTCAGCATAATGTCCTCAAGGATCATTCAAGTTGTTACATGCTTCATGACTTTATTACATCTTACAGTTGTGTAGTTTCCATCACATATATGCACCACAGCTTGCCAGTCACTCATCTATTGATAGACATTTGGGCTGTTTTCATCTATTGGGAATTGTAAATAATGCTGCTACAAACATTGTGTCCTTACATTCAGTTCCTTTCAATATATAGCTAGTAATGGGATTGCTGGATCATATGACAATTTTATATTTTGTTTCCTGAGAACTTGCTAAACTGCCTTCCAGAGCAGTGGTACCATTTTACATTTCCATCAACAGTGCATAAGTGTGCCTCTTTTTCCACATCATCTCCAGCACAACATCTTCTCCAGACTCCTTGGCTCTATCTTTCATAGTATGTTTATTTTATCAGAAACTCAAGTTCTCCAGATTTTTCCTATTCCATGTGATAAGTCCAGAAAACCAGAGGAACCAGTCTCTCCAAGAACATCAACCAGTTTCATTCCTCTACCCCAAAATCTCAACACACTTTTCCAGTATGAAGATGTTAAAATGTTCATTGCCAAAATATCTCTTAAAATTGAGAAAATAATTAAATGAGAGGGTGGAGGTATAATTCATAAATTAGGTTCTACCAAATTATTATGACTACTGACTCATTTAGATATTTCTCTTTAGTTTCTAGAATGTTAGAATAAATAGAGGGAAATTCCTGAAATGTTAAACTGTAATCCAGTACCCTTGATTTTTTGGTAATAATTACATAATAATATAGCTTTATCCTGTGGCCCTGTGATTGTGAAAACAATGTGTCTGACACTCCCTTTATTTGGTGTAAGGTAGATGAGTAATAAACAATAAAGACAAAAACAATATATGGGGATAATTGATATGGGATATTGCTTTGTTACCTTTATTTTTATTTCTTTTATTCAGAGTAATGAAATGTTTTAAAATTGGTTCTCATAATGAATGCACAACTCTATGATGATACTGTGAGCCATTAATTGTTTACTTTCTACAGATTATATGGCATGTAAATATATCTCAGTAAAATTGCATTTAAAGAAAATAATCAGCTATTTGGCCATTGTGTAGAATTTTAGCTTTACAGCAAGTGGGCTAACTAGGGACATCTTTCCTGCTGCTGAGCAGGCCTGGATGGCAGGTGTGTGATATTATGCTTTAGAGAGAAGTAAATATGTTGCTTTAGAGTTTGGGACAACTTGATTGAAACCCACCAAACATGCATTTTACTAATTGTTTCACTAATCTCTATTAATAAAATGGTTGCATAAAAATTCACTCAGATTAAAAATTGCTAGACATTTTTAAAAACATTTCTTTCGAGGAATATTGCAATTGTGTAGAAAGTACTAGAGACTAATATAAGCAACACCAGTATACCCAGCATTTTCTTTAATTGAACTGTGATAATTTGCATATTTTCTTGGGTTGTTTTAATGTGCTGGGTATCTTATAGGATTTGTAATACTGAAGGAGACTGTTTCATCTTATTTTGTTGAAATTTAAAGGAAAGGAAAAAGTGGGATTCAATTAATCATAAACAAAAATATCCTAGTCACCACTTTGAATTCAATAAACACATTAAAATAATATGAAATATTTCTTGATATATGAAAAGTTAGAACACAGCAAATGCTTGTTTATAGCCAGTACTTAGTTTAAATACTTCTTAATATTTTAGTGTTCTCGAATTGATGATTTAAAATAAAATACTATTTCAGATATGGCTGGCATTCAATCTTTACTTCACCGTCTTCCCATTGCTTCCCTGACTTGTCTCATTGTCTTAACTGGCAAGGTGCTTTTATCCCCACATCTGCTTTACATGGGAATAAATATCACGCTGTGTTCTTCTACATGTTTAAAATCACATAATGGGTATCATATTTTACATACTGTGCAACTTCCTTTTTTGGAGATTATATTGAGATTTTATTATTTATATATGTAGAACTACTGCAGCCACTTTAACTAATACAGAGGTCCATTCTAGAATATAGCAGAGTATATTTTTCACTGGTCTATAGGTAGGCATTTTGGTTGTTTTTAACTTATTTTAAATAAACTAGAACAAACCTTCTGTGGTAGTTATACTCATTTGTCAACTTGGCCAGGTGAAGGTGCCTAGATCTATTGCTGTGGATATGAGCCAATGGCATGTGAACCTCATCTGTTGCTGATTACATCTGCAGCTGGCTAGGAGGTGGGCCTGCTGCAATGAATGATGTTTGATTTAATTGGCTGGTGTTTAAATGAGAGCGCTTGATGTCGCACAGCCCAAGCAACTCAGCATACCTTATCTCAGCACTTGCAGCTCAGCCCAGGCCTTTGGAGATGCAAAAAGAAGTCACCCTGGGGAAAAGTTGTTGGAACCCAGAGGCCTGGAGAGAAGGCCAACAGAGACCATCCTGTGCCTTCCCTTGTAAGTAAGAACCTCAGTTGAGTATTAGCTGCCTTTCCTCTGAAGAATTAATGAAATAAATCCCCTTTCATTTAAAGCCAATCCATCTCTGGTGTGTTGTATTCCAGCAGCTAGCAAACTAGAACACCTTCCTAAATATATCATTTTATAAACTTGAGTATTTGTTAAAAGGGACATTGGCACACCAAATCTTCCACACTTTCAACTGTATTAAATATTCCCAAGTGACACCCATGTAGGCAGACTAGTTTATGTATAAAACAACAGTGAATGTCAGTTTCCCATCTTAACATATGTCTAGCCTTTATTTTTCAAACTTTATGTGTATTATTTATTGTAAAACAAAGAGCGTAAAAGAATCTCTTATTATAAATTTGCATTTCCATTAGTAGAAAGGTTGGAGGTAGTTTTGATTTACTAAGTGGTCACTCCATTCCTTTTCTTGAACCATTTGTTCAAACATTTTTCTCTACATTTTCCTTTTAGAGTAATTTGATTTTGTAGTTTAGTTTTAATAAGGGATGGAATTCCTTTGTCATACACATCACAAACATTTTATTGCTAATCATTTATCTTTGAATGAATATGATATTATTTTAATTACTTGTTTTTAATGATATGGTAAATATTTCAGAAAGACTATATTATTTTTAGCTTTTGGAAAGATTATCCTCAAAATTTGTCACAAATCAGAGTTTCTTCTTTTCCTACAATTAATGATAATATTGGCATTTATCTACTTCCAAAGGATAGATTTAGGTGCTTGACAGAATTTATCACTAACAGATATTTTAACAGTACTGTTTTAAGAAGAATAACTGAGAACTGACATTCAAATGTCTTTTTTTAACTTGGCCCTAGTTGGAACAACTTAACAAACTTCATTGAGTGACTGTATTTTAGGGATATGTAGACAGAGCCTAGCATGCAGAGGATTTTGATGAAAACATGTATATACATTTTAAATATGCAGTTTGTACAATTGAGTGCAAGCTTATGTAAAATAATCAATAAATAATTGGAAAACATTCCTTATGTTTGTCAGTATTATTTCCTATTATGGAATTTTGTAGAATGCAAGGTGATGAGCATCAAGTCTGGATGGACTGTCTTGATTTGTCACTCTCACAGAGGAGATGCTGCCCAAATGCTGGGTATTGTAACTGTTTGTATTGTTGTGCTCTGTGAAGTTTCACAAAATAAACCTCTCTTCCCCAAATTGGAACCTGTCAGAATGCTTCTTAAAGTTTTATTCCCTATTATGTCCACGCCTTAACTACTTAATTCCTATTTTAAAGTGGCTTATCACAAGTCATTCAACAAATACTTAGAGAGGGGTCACTCTGCCAAGTATAAGTAACAAGTTTTAATTCCAAACTTTGGATTTAAATTCCTCAAGAATCTGTGTGTTAAATATGCATTCTTGTTTTCATTTGATAAATTCTCTAGATTTATTTTGCTGCCAAATAATCAGTATTTCTAAAAAGCATCATGGTTGACTTGATGAATAATAACTAAATTTCTTATCTTGTGAAATGGTATTTTGAGCATAGTAGATAAGCAGTGCTAGTCAAAATCTCTTTGGAAAATTACTTAATTATTACTTAAAGTCTTAGATGCATCTCTGTTAGACTATTTCCATGTTAAAATCTTATCTACGCCTGCCAACCCCCAACCAGGACCATTCCAGCCAATCCTGAAGAACCCCTAGGGCAATAGATAAGATTTCACAAGGGTTCCATGCACTAAAGTAACTTTTCCGAATTCTACAAACTGCAGATGGGTCCCTGGTCCAAGTAAGTCCTGAAACTTAGCCCAGCCTCTCCAGAATATCAGTTAGTTCAATCTCTCTACCCCATATTAGTGACAGACCCTTCCAATATGAAAAATTGAGAATGGCCATAGCCCAAACTCCCTTAAAGAGAGGGATGGAAAGGTCAAAAGTGTTTGTGGAGTTATGCAGAGAAGATAGGATTTAACAAGTGAAAATGAACACTGAATCATTAAATTGATATCTCTTTTAGTCCCCAGTATCTTAGAGCAGGTAGAAGTAAAAACCTAAAATTGTGGAATTTTATGCAAACTCTGAAATACATTCTACAACTAATTACAGTGTTGTGTTTTGAAATTTAATGCTTTTTTGTATATATGTTATTTTTCACAAAAAAGGAGGAAAAGTTGATGTGATGGTAAAAAAATATTTAAGACTTCTAGCCTCCTATATTCTGGAGCATCTAAAAGGAAAAATCTGAGAAGATCATATGGTTTGATGGGATCATAAGAACCCATGACAAACTCTGGGATCTGTCCTATAACTACTTGTTGAAGAATGCTTTGAAAACAATTCCTTTTTATTTATTTGCTTTGTGTATGTTATACTAGACAATAAAGAAGTAAAAAAAATCCTACCTGCATCCATAATCCCATTTGCTTCAGAATGTAGAAGATATCTGATATTCCCCACATTTAAAACTTATCCCTATATTGCTGTGTTATTATGATATTGCATTCATTTTTACCTGTTTCATTTTAATTGCTGCATCTTTTTCCTTTAACAATCAGAAGACCAATCTCCCTGCACAAAATAACAAAAGAGGTGGAATTTGTACTCATGGGCTTTTCTGATATATGAGAGTTGCAGATATTGCATGCAAGACTCTTTCTGCTGATTTACCTCAGTGCTGGTGGGGAAAATTCTCATCAAAATAGTCATTAAACTTGAATTGTGTCTTCACACACCATATACTTCTTCCAAAAGTACACCCTTCTTGAAATTGTGCTACATCTCAGTCACTGTACCTAAGTCTATCCACAGCTCCCTGATTCACAACAGCTCCATCTCATATCTTGGCTCTGTGGCTCAGGCCTATTTTTTCATTGTTTTTAAATCTGCAGAGCTAGCCTTTTGTACTCTCCAATGACCAATGACAAGTGACTGCTATGTTGCAGTTTGCTATCCTCTCCGTTATGTAGACATGGTGATGTTGGTAAAATGTCACCAGATGTTAGTCATCACCCTAAGGTATTTCTCCGATGCAGCAGTCCACATAGGCAGCAGTTTTGGGAACCTACCTTGAGATCCAGTAATATAAACCAGTTACTTTGTGATATTCCACACATGTTGACTCTGCTTCCCTGTGAGAATTCTTTTATTGAGTTTGTGGTCCTGGCTTTGACCTGATGCTTTGTTCTTATGTCCATCTCCAATTTCCTAGTATTCTCCACAGCATTCAATATTCCTTCAGTAGAGAGTCAAGCAAAAGCTTTCTCCACCTGCTCCCTACAGCTAAGGATCACAATGCTCCTCCTTACCAGAGCACTGTTTGCTTCCATGGGACCAATTACCAAAACTTTGTGCATTCAAGATTTTATGGTTCCTATGGCATGAAACAGTTTTGTCCACCTTCCAGGATCTCATCATGTATCACCTTTGAAATAAAGAGATCAAAGCAGCTATGTGGGAAGGTATATCCTTTTACGCAGAAACTTCTGGATTTTGCTAGTGGAAGACCTTTAACAAGAGACAAGAAAATCATAGTTACTTTATGAAAACACAACAAATAAGATATTGCAAAAACTGTTAAAAGGAAGAATGACAATCCCTCTAATCCTACATTGATACAGAAATACAAATATTCATCCACAAAAGACAACTCTGTCAATGTCAACTCTCTATACTTTGTGCATATGTGTGTGTACACAATAAAAATCATTTGATTTAGTGTAAAATTTCTGAGTTTTGACAGATGCATATTTTATCATAAACAACTTCACAGTATAGATACAGGATGTTGTATCACACTGTAAAATTATCCAGTGCTAACCATTTGTAGTTATTCTCTTCCTGACTTCCACCCCAGGAATCTCTGATTTGTTATCTGTGTTCATAATTTGTATTTTCCAAAATGTTCCCAAAATTAAATCATACAGAATGTAGCCTTTTGAGTCTGACTTCATTCCCTTAGAAAAAGGCAAATAAGATTCACCCATCCTGATGGGTATATCAATGGTTTGACATTTTTGTTAACTTTTCCATAGAAAGGATTAATACCCCAGTCATGTATTTATCTATTTACCCATTAAAAGAAAATCTGTTGTTTCCAGTGGTTGGCAGTTATGTAAAAAGTTGCTATAAATCTTAAGGTAAAGTTTTTTGCATGAATAAAACATTTAATTTAGCTTGGGAAATGCATAGGAGTTCAACTCTTAAGTTCAATGCTAATTGTACTTTTAACTTTCCAAGTAATGCACTAATTTTTTCAAAAGTGTCTGAAATATTTGCATTACAATCAGCAATATATGAGAACATAAGTTTTGGTGCATCTTTGCCAGAATTTTGCATTTTCTTTTTTACTTCATTGTTATGTTAGCCACTTCAACAGGTCTGGTTATCCATATCCCACTGTGGTTTAAATTTGCACTTCTCTAATGACTTATAATGATGAGAAAATTTTCCTGTATTTATTTCTAATCCTTAAGTATTGTTTTGTGACATACCTTTTCAAATATTTTGCCCAGTTTTAGACTTTGTGTTGTATTAGTAAGTGTGAGAGTTCTTTAAATACTCTGGACATATAATTTGTCAGTTATATGATTTGCAAATATATCCCAAGACCAAAGCTTATTTTTCACACAATGTTTTGTTCAGCAATATTTTTAAGTTGGATAAGGTCCATTAAACACAATGTTCCTTTATGGATTATACATTTCATGTCATGTCTGTTTCAAACTGAAACTCACAACTTATTGTATTAACTTTTTACCTAGCAAGATTGTAGTGTTAAGTTCTGCATTTAAGTTTGTGACCTATTTTGATTTCATTTTGAATATCATGTGAAGGATGGGTTTAGGCTAATTTTTTCTTTTTAGAAAGGATATTTATTGAAAACACTGTCCTTTCATCATTTAATTTATCCTACCTGACTTCCTACTCTGCTTCATTGATCTGTATGTCTATCTTTTTTCCATTCCCATACTGTCTTGATGCCAGACAATGTAAAATGATCTGGAAACTAAGCAGTATTTTTCTCTCTAAATTTAACATTTTTTTTCAAAATCATTCTTGAATTTCTAGACACTTGGCCATTGCATATAAATTTTAGAATTACCTTTAAGAGAAACAGTTTTAAAGTCATCTACATGTCATCAATATGGTGATGTAAACAGCTACTGGAAATCTCTCTCTAGAGGTTCAGTGAATAAAAGGACAATTACAAAGTGTTCAGAAGTAGGGAGGAAGACAGACTAGAGAAGGAGACTACAAATAAATGGATAAATTTCAGATTAAAAAATAAACTTCTATCCCAGAGCAGCTGGCCCTCACCTCTGGCCTGTCAAACCTCAGGAAGGGCACAGAAACAAGAGCCAGGATCCCCTTCAACCAGAGACACAGAATATATATTCTCTAGAAGCAATGAAACAGTTTCCATTATTTGAAGACCTGAGAGAGATGGGTGAACATTTCAAGTACCAGATCAGTGGGTGACAAAGAGTCTGAGAAAACATGGCCAGAGACATCTTCTCCAGCTTTTGGTATGAAAGCTCTCCCCCATTCCTGAGGTAAACAGTATTGGGCAGCCTGAACCCTGCCTATGGACAGCTGAAACCTGGGACACCTCAGGGAGTCCCCTGTCACAAAGTTGGGTACACAGCCTCACATTGAGCTGAATTTTTCCCAGCAAAATAAGGGCATATTAACCCCACAGTTTCAGTCCCACTGTATCACAGGTGTTACCATCAGAAAACGTGGACTTAAATATCCACACCTGCATGATTCCAAAACAAACAGAGAAAAAAATGTCCTTGTCTTGGTGAGAATGTGAATTTATTACAGGTGAGCGTATAATGAACTGGGTGAAAAACTGTCCAAGACCAGTTCAGAATTGGAAGGATGCTTTGGAACTTTATAGTCCTGAACAGACAAAGAAATGGCCAGGATCCAGAAGACAACAGACAAGAAAGAAATAGAAGAGGAAAAGTTTGTTGGTCAACCTATTCTGTCATCTGAGAAGTCTTCCTTTCATTCAGGCTTGTTTTTCAAGGGGAAGGCATTGTTATCAGATCGTATTGGAACAAGCTAACACCTCAACTGAAATACAGGAGTTGAAACAATTAATTAAATATGTAAACTAAATCAATTCAACAAGTGGATGGAAAATGTGACACTAAAATAGATGAAGGATATAAAGGAGACAGTGGGTGATCATAAAGAAGAACTCAAACTTGCAGAAAAAAATGTGAGAATTATGGGACTGAGAGGCAATAAAAAAGATGAAAAACATAATGGGAACATACAAATAGAACATTTGAAGAGCAGAAGAAAGGAAGTATATTAAAGAACAGGGCATCTGAAATTCTACACACAAAAGATCAGATAGGGAAAAGAATGAAAAACAATGGGCGTGGTCTGAGGGAACTGAATGATAATATGTAAGGAATGTATACAATTGTTATGGATGTCCCATAAAAAGAAGAGAAAGGAAAAGGGGAATAAAGAATAATGAGCAAAATAATAACTAAAAATTTTCCAACTCCTATGAAAGACATCAAATTACATGTCAATGAAATGCAACATATGCCAAGCAGTATAAATCTAAATGGAACTTCTAATCAGATTGTCAAATGCTGATGATGAGGAGTGAATTTTGAAACAGCAAGAGAAATTGTTCCATCATATACATGAGAAGCTCAATAAGACTAAGTTTGATATATTTAAATATTGGAAGAGAAAACTGCCCAACTAGAATTCTAAAACTAAAAAAAGTGGTCCTTCAGAAATTATATGGACTTTAAAATATATACAGATAAACCAACTGAGAAGGTTTGTGAACAAGAGAACAGCTCTACAATAAAATTAAAGGGAGTGCTACTGCTGATAAGAAGGTCAGAGGAAAGAGGTTTGGAGAAGAGTGCAAAAATGAGTGTTATCAATAAGGGTAACTAAAAGGGTAAAAAGAGAGAGAAAAAAGACATGACAAATAAAATTCTTCAAAAGACAACTTGGTTGGAGAAACTGCTGCCTTTACAGTAATAACGTTGAATATTAATGGATTAAACTCTCCAGCCAAAAGACATAGACTTGCAGCATGCATCAAGACAGGATCCATTTATATGCTGTCTGAAAGAGACTTACTTTAGAACCACAGGCAACAATAGGCTAAAGTGAGAGATTAGAAAAAGGCATTCCAAGCAAACAGCAACTAGAAAAGAGCAAAGTTACCTACATTAATGCCAGACAAATTAGACTCCAAATGAAAATAGTTAAAAAAGACAAAGGACCCTATTTAACAGGGGCAGTTCATTAAGAAAAATAAAATCATGAATCATGGACCTAGCCAGAGTGCCCCAAAATACATGAAGCAAACTCTGGCAACACTGAAGAGAGAAAATACACACACCTACAATAATAGTTGGAGACTTCATATCATCACTGTCAATAACTGATAGGACATATAGACAGAGGATCTATAAGAGTATAGTCATCTTGAAAAAATGATAAATTAACTAGACTTAAAATATATTACATAGCAGTATATGCTCAAACAGCAGGATATGCATTCTTTTCAATTGCCCATGGATCATTCTCCAGGACAGAACACATCTTGGGTCAAAAAGCAAATCTTAGTAAGTCAAAATGTTTGAAATTATACAACAAACCTTCTTTGACATTCAAGAATGTTACTTAGAGTCGGACTCATAGTTTAGGAATACGGCTTCTGGTCTTAGTTTGACTCCTATTTTTTCATAGCACTTATTAATACTTGATTAATATTTTTATTAATTTTACTCTGCTGTTTATTAGCTGTCTGTTGTTTATTGGTTGTTGTTTGCTGACCAAGTAACAATCTCTCTGAGCCTCAGTTTCTTCACCAAAAAAACAATATTTATCTCATAAGATTGCTATAAGGACTAAATATAATTATATATAGCATGTAGTATACTCTCCATTATGTCCACTGTAATTGTCATTATTTGTGTCTAACTTACATGATTTATTATTTCAGTGTCTTAGTTTCCTAAGCTGCTCAGGAAAATGCCATAATTGAATGAAGTTTGAGGTGAATAACAGACAAAGTGCTGGACAATTCACAAATATTTGGAGGCAAAACAACACATTCTTAAAGAATCAGTGGGTCAAGGAAGAAATGACAAGAGAAATCAGTAACTATCTCAAGGCAAATGAAAACACAACATAATATAATTTATGGGATGCAGCAAAGGAAACACTGAAAGAGAATTTTATTGTATAAATGCCTAGATAAAAAAAGACAAAAGGCAAAAATCAAGGAATAACCTGTTCATTTGGAAGAACTACAGAAATAACTAACTGCAAAGCAAACAAAAGAAATTATGAAAATCCTAACAGAAATAAATGAAAGTGGGAGTATGAATAAAACTGAGAAAATCAGTAAAAACCAGATGTTGCTTCTTTGAGAAAATCAGTAAAATAAATGGGCCCTTATCTAGGTTGACAAAAAAGAGAGCGAGAGGATGAAAATAAATAAAAAATCAGAAATGCAAGAGGGGATATAGCCACTGACTCCACAGAAATGAAAGATGTAATGAGTGTATACTATGTAGATGAAATGGACAAATTCTTCAAAAGGCATGAAAAACCATCATTGGCACAAGAAGAAATAGATAACCTCAACAAATGAATTACACATAAAGAATCAGTTATCAATAAGCTCTCAAAAAAGAAAAGAACAGGACCAAATAGTTTCACATGTGAATTCTACCAAGCATTCAAGAAATAATTAGTACCAGCCCTGATCAAACATATCAATAAAACTGAAGTGGAGGGAAAGCTACCACACTTATTCTATGAAGCCAAAACCAACTTAATACCAAAGTCAGAGAAAGATACAAGTAAAGAAAATTACAGACCAATCTCTTTAAGAAATATAGAAGGCTAAAATTCTGAGCAAAATACCTGTAATTCAAATCCAGCAACACATTAAAATAATTATACAACATGAACAGGTGGGATATATTTCAGATATGCAAGGTTCAACACAAGAAAATGAATAGAAAAACAAATATCCAAATTGATTTGGAGGGTCAATGTGTCCCAAATAGCTAAAAATATCTTAGGAAGAAAAAGGAAGATTGAGGTATCACATTACCTATCTTTAAAGCATATTACAAAGCTACAGTGGTCAAAACAGCATGGTACTATCATAAAGGTAGATATATTGACATATGGTATCAAATTGAATGTTCAGAAATAGACCTTCTCATCTATGGACAATTAATCTTTGATAAGGCAGTCAAGCCAACATGAGGGGAGGATATGGTTAAAGTATTTGTAAACTTGCTTTTTTTGCATATTGTTAAACAGTGGAAAACCACTGCACTTGTCCCTTTGCTTGTCTGTCAACTTGAGAGCTGAAAACAGCTCAAGATGTTTGTCTGCTTTGATATGTCATTTGCATGTCAGTGTGCTTTGCTTATCTGTGATATTTGCTTATCTGAAACATTTACTCCTACCCATGGGAAAATTCCTGCTTTGTTCTTAAAATTAAAGATACCTCCTCAAGGCAAACAGGAACCTCCCCTTATGTTCAGAGGATAACTTAACTCCAAATGGCCCCTTTACCTGATAAATAGCTAGCAGAAAATAAACTTAACACTCTGGCTCTTTCTTGGGACAGAGACTTCCTTTCTTTCTGACTGAGTCAAAGATTTTTTTTTCTTGTACTGATTCTTTGCAGGACAAAGAATAACTGCCATAGGTAGGGTTACCCACAAATGGTGCCCTGTGCGAGGATAAACATGGAATTAGGCTTCAGCTACAGACATAGCATCAGACATGGAAGATCAGCATGTATAGTTGAGGTGAATCACAGCTGCAACATAGAAACTGAAGCTATTCTTCCCAAGATAGGGGACAGCAGTGCTCACTTGCAACAGCTGTCAATGAACTTAGTCCAAGTGAGGAATTTCTTTTTCACATCCCTTTCTTAGTAAGATGGAGACAGGGTTTTCCAAGGAACAAACTACATTATATTAAAAGACTTCAAAAGTTTTTAAAAGCA
Source organism: Tamandua tetradactyla (assembly GCF_023851605.1). Lineage (NCBI taxonomy): Eukaryota > Metazoa > Chordata > Mammalia > Pilosa > Myrmecophagidae > Tamandua > Tamandua tetradactyla. The sequence continues at coordinate 118,329,008 of NC_135328.1, read as the reverse complement.
GCAGAATGCTCAGTCAAGGAGGGTCAGCTTCTATCATGATTGCAAATAGTTCAAATCCACAGCTCCTGGTTCCCTGATAGGGATACTTAGATTGGATCTCTGGGAGCAAGTAGGTAGACTTTTAAAAGAAAAATATGAGCAGGGTGAGAAAATCATAACATAAGTTCTTGTGACACGGGGATTGTAAAAACCACCTTATGTCTTCTATACACCCCATCCCATCCCATGGCTCCCTTCAAGGAGCCAAAATCAAAGCCACCCCCTGTTCCAATTCCTGTTGAGGAAAATTCAACATGCAGCCACCTATCCTGGCTTTCCTAGAAAATGTAGAAGAGCTACAAACAGCCATGGAAAATATCTAAAGGCAACCATGGCTTCAGGGGATAATCAAGCTTTCCCTATAAATATTCAACATGGGCAAACTCATCATTAATCCCTTCCTTATATGGTGTGGTAGTTAGATTGACAACTTGGCCAGGTGAAATTACCTAGTTCTACGCTGTGGACATGAGCCAATGGCATGTGAATCTCATCTGTTCCTGATTACATCTGCAGTTGGCTAGGAAGTATGCCTGCTGCAATGAATGATATTTGAGTTAATTGGCTGGTGCTTAAATGAGAGAGCACAACATAGCACAGCCCAAGCAGCTCAGTATACCTCATCTCAGCACTCACAGCTCAGCCTAGGCCTTTGGAGATGCAGAAAGAAATCACCCTGGGGAAAGTTGCTGGAACCCAGAGGCCTGGAGAGAAGGCCAGCAGAGATCACCCTCTGCCTTCCCACCTCAGTTGAAAGTTAGCTGCCTTTCCTCTGAAGAACTAATGAAATAAATCCCCTTCTATTAAAAGCCAATCCGTGTCAGGTGTGTTGCCTTCCAGCTGCTAGTATTTAAAAAACTAAAAGGGAGAGTTACCAACAATGGACTCTAAAGCTCCTTTATAAAAGAAATTGTAGAATATATAGCTCACAATTATCAGATGTGCCCATTGAACTGAAAAAACTCTTGTTAAAAATTTGTAACTCTGATTTAATATAGTATTTAGCAATTAGAATTTCAAAAAGAGTATCCAACAAAAAATTAAAAATCTAAACAGACAAATTCACATGGAGCAAAGATGCTCCTGGATACTCATGGTCTTGGTAAAAAAAAATTGTTGAAAGGTGCATTTCAGCTAGGAGGATTTGCTATCCTCCCAGAAATAAATGTACTTCGATAAAATTATCTAGGTCCCAGCAAGTCCCTCTCATTTCCTATCCAGTTCCCAGCAGACCACCTTAAAACTAACTGAAATAAGCTACCTGGAATCTGCCCATTGTATGAATTGGACATCAATGAAAAATAGTCTAAAAATGAAACTTAAAATTTCAATAGCATCTTCTAATTAAATTCATTTGGCAAAAATCACAAATGAGATGAGGTGCCTTATATTCAAGATTTTAAAAAATTATAGTGACCATAAAACTTTGAAAAAAGGTACCTTTTTAGAAAACAAGTATAATATCTATATGTGACATCAGTTCAAGTTAAAGTCTATATGAATACTTCAAATATGCATTAACTAAAGCATTTTAAGTGTTTAAAATTATTCTGACAAATTTAATTTTGATAATCATATGTGGTGAAATGTTTGCTTAAAGACAGTTTCTAAAATCCTTTTGGAATAAAGTATATAAAGGATGTGCTTTTATTAAAAGGAAAAGGAGCATAGTTTTGTACTAAATTAAAATGAATGGCTGTTACAGAATGAGGAAAGTATAGGACAAAGCATGAATAGATACAGTAAGTCACCAAAGGTTTATGGAAAAAGAAATTATGGTCAAAGTTAAAAAAAAGATTTAATCAGTCTATTCACAATTTTTTAAAACTTTAGTAACAAATAATATACTGCTTCAAGACTAAAATTTGGTTTTCTCTCTGCTAAAATAACAAAGTTCTTGGACTGTTAGTCCATTTTAAGAAAAAGTTATAAGAGTCTTTCTAAATAATCAGTGTAAAAAGCAGAAAATCTGTGTTTTATCAAAATAACTTCATGTACTTTATGTTAACTTTATCATGCCCTATGTTAATGTTATCATGTTCTAACTTATCATGTCATGTCCCATATATAAGTAAATCATCTCACTGTTTAAAAAAGGCTAAGTCATAAAGATCCCCAATTTCCTATTCAATTATTTTTATTTTCCCACTACTTCTGAGGTAGTTTACAAATTTAACTTCAGTATTATTGTAAACTTTATGAATTAATGTGTTATCACTTTATGCATATTACTCTGTGTATTTGTGTGCATCATTCTATAAATTTATGCAGTCATAAAGTTATATAAATGCAAGCTTTCTTGAAGGAAGAAAAACAGGGTGTCTGCCCTGCTCCTAATTATATCCAGGCTAACTCAAGCATGTCTGAAGATACCAATGTGCAAAAGTCTGTTAGGCCTGTTTGTTGTCATGCCCAGAAGCTGCCCTTATCTCAGAATAAAGAATTCAGCTAAGGGCCCAATAGTTACTCCTGCCCTGCAGGTTCTGTTTATGCACTTTGCCAGTGTCCATCACCTGTTCCCATAGTAACTCCCACCTCTCTCACTAGCCTATATAATCTGGAAACAAAGAATATTCAGGGCTCAGACTTTGGATAGGAGTCCTCTGAGACTGTCATGGCCATGAGAGTTTTGTCCATTTCTCAGAGGCTCTGCTGCTTTCTTGGGTGTTGTTTGGAGTTTTCCCTACTTCACTTCAACCACTACAGTATTATTAGCCCAATTGCTCCCTCAATTGAGTTATTTAAGATAAATCTTTTTACCTCCAACTCCCATGCAAAGCATAAAAATATTAGTGTCAAGAACTTAATAACAATTCGAACATATTAAACCATATATTTTGCTAGTACTCCTACACCTATATGGGAAGAGATTTATTAACTCATGGAATTTAACCATCCAGACCACACCTTCTGTCTAGTGGTCACTGCTCATATTCCTCCTCTACCCTTAAAGTGGCTAACAAGCCAGTTTGGGTGGAGCAGTGGCTTTTTAAAAAGGAGAAATTAATTCAACCTCAAATGATTTTAAAAATCAACTCAAATTGGGGATTATAGAAGCATCTACACATCCCTGGAATACTCCTATTTTTTGTAATTCCAAAGAAATCCAGAAAAATGGAGAGTATTGCATGATTTATGGCAAATCAATGTTATAATACAACCTATGAGTTCCCTTCAATGGGGACTCCCTAATCCAACTATGATACCAAAAGTGTGGCCTTTTATTATCATAGACTTAAAAGATGGCTTTTTACTATTCCCTTGCATCCCTCTGATAAAGTGATTTGCTTTCTCTGTTCCAATACTTAATAATCATAAGCCTGTAGAAAGATATCAATGGAAAATTCTGCCACAGGGAATGTTAAAGAGTCCCACGATATGTTAATATTTTGTACATTGGGCTTTTCAGCCTAGTCAAGATAAGTTTCCAAATTGTTATCTTTATCATTATATGGATGATATCTTGTTGGCATCACAAACTGAAAACAAATTATTTGTTTTTTATAATCATGTTAAAGCTTCTCTAGTTACTGCAGGACTACAAGTAGCTCCAGAAAAAAATCAATTATCTCAGTCTTGGAAATATTTGGATCATGTCATGCCTAATAATACAGTGAGGCCTCAAACAATAACTATGACACCTCTGCTTCCTTTAAATTATTTCTACAACAGTGAAGTGTAAAACATACTACAGAAATCCCATATAATCTGACTATAAAAACTATTATTACAAGGACACATCATACTCTTAAAATCTTTATTAAAATAATCAAAAAGGGGGAGTGTGGACACCTTCCCTAGGAATCTAGTATCTTTAGTATCGTATAGTTTAAAATGTTTTTAATTGTGACAAAAATGGTTTAACACAAATAAAACATTTGCTCCTCAACATAAAAATCCCACTAAAGCTGAAGTTTTATATAAAGATCCCTAAGGTGATGATTCATGGAATGGACCTCAGGAATTTAAACATGGGGGTGAGGGTATGCTTGTGTTCTTACTCCCACAGGATGCTGGTAGCTACTGGCAGTTTAGCAAACCTTACCATGAGCTGGAAGAACCAACCATTCAACCCAATCCTGGAAATGGAGGCCTGAATCTGAACAATTGAAAATTTCAACAAATTACACCACGTTGGAGCACCTAATGAACTCAGGGTGTCACCCAGGGTAGTTTTAAGCAACCAGATGGAAAAGCTTAAAAAATTTTGGCACAAACAGGGGCTCCCCCTACACCCAAGAACACATTTTTGGCCTACCTAGCTGTAGTCATCTCTAACTCTGTGAAGGTATTAAAAACATTCCTTATTATTTTACTTTTACAACTTTTCTCTCCCAATGCAGAAAATAACTTCTATTGGGCCCACATTTTAGATGCCCCTATATTTAAATTAGTTATTTGTTGGGACCCAGAACCTCCACTCTCTAGCAATGACACTGATTGGACAGGGGGTACATGGATTCCCCCTGCCAGTCTGCTTGCTGAAAATGTGGACTGGCTACACCTTAATCGACCTACCACTTATTTATCTAATTTACCTCCACTGTGCTTCTCCATAGATGAGAACATTAGACATCTGCAAGTCATTCCTCAGGAAATACACCTAAGCATAATAATTCCCTACCAGCAAATCTTACCTTTATAAAAGCTTCATTAAAATCATTTGCTACATGTAATGTTTCTTTCTAATCCTCCACCCATCCCACATTGCTGCCTGTCACAGGAATGGAATCCTAATTTCTGTAATGTTGTTTGGTTCCCCTGTCATTCTGCCCAGGCTCATAAAACAATTTTTTTCCAATTCCTATAATCTCACTATTCTCGATTGGGGCCCTTGAGGCCACCTTACTAGCAATAACCAATCTATTAAGTTTTTTCTAGCCCATCTCATAAAAGTATTGCTTGGACTAATGGAGGACTTGCAGGCCCCATTCTTCAAGCTATAATCAATAATTCCACCACATAATTGGACCATGGTTAACTAACGCGTGGTGCCTTGGCTGCCCTATTTAAAAAGGGTTATATGGAAATTACACTCATATTAAACATTACACACTAAACAACTCAAAATCATTCTAATTATGTAATGATTGGTACTTCTCACCCCTTTCTCCTATTATTATGCCTCGTGATACAATTACCTGTGTTAATGATATCTTTTATTTCACCACAAGTATCAGAACTTAATTTTTGTCCTGTTTTTCCCATAAAAATGTTATTGAATGAAATATAACCTCTATATTTGTTCTAAGGAGACAAGCACAGCTATGCATACCAGTTAACCTTTCCTGTCCCTGGGAGGGATCTTCTACTTTAGCACAACTCAATAAGACTCTATCAAATTTATGACCAAAAAGATTTCTTGGTGTTTTATTTGCCTTTATAATCTCTGTCATCATAATTGCTGCCACAGCAGCTACAGCTGTTGCTGCACTAGATGAATCTGTTCAGACTGCTCATACAGTCAATCAAATTATGATCAATGTCATTGATGAAATGATTGTTCAAACCCAAATTGATAATGAGATATTAGCCCGACTTGATGCTCTAGAAGCATCAATCTCATGGTTAGGTGAAAGACAGCACGCTCTCTTTACAAGACAGGAGCTTCAGTGTGATTGAGAACATAATAAAATATGTGTCACTCCATTGCCCTGGAAAAAATCACTTCATTCTTGGGAACTAATAAAATCCCACTTTCAAGGAGCTTTCCCCTCTCACATTCATGGAGAAGTGCAAACTTACAACCTCATCTGGAAAAACAATTAACCCAAATTCAAATACTCAGCAAAAGATCTTTGACACCATAAATGATAACTCAATTGGCTTAATCCATGTAATTGGTTTCATTGATTATATATTTGAACTTGGGTCTTATCCACATTTAGTATACTTATAGTTTTTCTGTTTATTTCAGTCCTCAGAATGATTTGCTCCATTTCTTTTCTTTGCCAGACTGAACAACAACTAGCAGCCATAGTCACAGCTTCACCTTGACACTATCAACTTCAGCAGCAATAATAAATAATAAGGAGGGAGATGAGTGGAGGATATGGTTAAAACATTTGTAAGCTTGCTGTGTGTTTACATGTCCTCAAGCAGTGGAAAACCACTGTGCTTGTCTGCTTGTTTTTCTGTCAATTTGAGAGCTGAAAACAGCTCAAGATGTTTGTCTGCTTTGATGTGTCATTTTCATATCTGTCTGCTTTGATGTGTCATTTGCATATGTCTGCTTCACTTATCCATGACATTTGCGTATCTGGAACATATTCTCCTACTCATTGGAAAATTCCTGCTTTGTTCTTAAAATTAAAGATACCTCCTCAAGGCAAACAGAAACCTCCCCTGGTGTTCAATGAATACCTTTAATCCAAATGACCTCTTTACCTATTAAATAGCTGGTAAAAAATAAACTCAGGGCTCTGTCTCCCTCTTGGGACAGAGACTTCCTCGCTTTCTGACTTTGTGTTATAGATTTTTGCCAGAAATTCCCTGGAGAACAGGGGAGAAGAAGGGGTGCCATGCAGGATTAAGAAATGACAGATACACAGTGATAGTTAAGTGGGGTCAGGGGACTCAAGCTCATTGGAAGCAAGAGTGCCAAATTACTGACATCCACATATTTATTGTGCTCTTACACGGGAACTGTTTTAGGGAGTATGACTAAAGCAAGATTATTTTTGAATATCTATTATGCCTATAAAGCTACAAAGTTTGGCTCCCAGGTCCTTGTCCGAGGAACCATTTATTTCTTACCAGAATGTTTTCTTTTCAGATATTTTCAGACTCTTGAGTCAGCATCCCTGAGAACATTTGTTTCTGCAATTTACCACATTAGCAGAGCACAGTGTGCCTATGCCCTCAGCCATCAGCCAACTGCTTGAGCCCTCATAGAACCATCGCCAACATTTCCCCCTTTTTATTTTTGTAGAGAAAATATGACAGAGGTCAAAGCAGCAGTTCTCATTTTATTGTCAAGATGCTTTCACTAGATGAACTTCCAGACTAGATGCAAAAAGAGAAAAAGTAGAAGTAATTTTTTTAATAATACTTATAGTACATGGACCTGAGACTGTCTGTGGACCTGTGCATGTGCATGGACCTGTGCCTGTGGACTTGTGCATTTGTGTGGGATCTGTGCCTGTGCATGGACCTGTGCATGTGCTTGGACCTGTATCATGCATGTGGACCTGTGTGCCAACACACACATGCCAGTGGCTACTCTGTGTAATGCTGTAAACAAAACATTTTACCAAGGAAGTGACAGGATTTAAAGTAAAAATTACATGTTTAAAAGACATTATTAGCTTCCCTGGTTTAGCTTTAGAAGAAAGCAGAGCTGTAAAACTCACCAACATTCACACATTTTGAATCCTGTGAATTTTATTCACCAATTTGCTTTTTATACCAGAGGCCAGCTGCTGCCTCTTGGAAGAGTGAAACACTGAGCCCAGGACTGTCTGCAGCTCAGCATAGCTTTGGTGCAGAAGATTCTACACCAAATATGTCCTTTGATTTTCACAGATTTCTTCAGAGGATCTGGAAGCGGGTTGTGGTTTCACACTTCAGAAATACATGGTAGGCCGGAAATTATTTCTGGAGTTTTCTTGCATTCCTGAATCAACCCTCAGCCATTTCTTACCCGAAATGAGACACATGTATTTTTAATTAAGCTGCTTTAGAGCTAAAAGCTGCATTTTTGAGAATAGTGAAAGACCAGAAGCCAGCCATTGGGCAAGGTTCTTTGTTAATATACTTGACTGATGAATAAATCATACAAAGTACCCAACTTATTCATAGAACACAGGTGGTCCTGCAAATCATCAAGTGTTCGGGTTCCTTTCTAAAGCAGTGTCTGGGACTTAGAGAACCCCCAGTTCAGGCCTCAGATCTGCCACTTGCCAGCCATAGGAGCTTGCACAAGTTTTCCCACCTCCCTACCTCAGTTTCCTCACCTGTGCAGGGAGAAGAGCTGAGCTACCTAGCAGTAGAGACTTGACGTCAGCATTGAAACACCTCTGCACTGTAAAGTCCAGGAAATGTCAGCTATTTTCATTATCATAGTCACATTTATGAAAAACATACCAGCACCTGAGTAGTTCCATTGAAAGCATTGTTCCTAAAAATCGCTTGTGCATAAGTTACTTAGGAATGCATCTTAGGGAAGCCTCCTAGGTTATGCATTTAACTAAAATAAAATAAAATAAAATAAAATAAAATAAAAAGTGTCAAGAAATGCCAGTGCTTCTTTGGATTTGAAAAATAAGCTCTGCCCCAGCCTACTGGTTCCTTTCCTCACCTCTCCTCCCTCAGAGCTGGTCTCTGGAGTTCATGTAACATTCTGGACCCCCTCTTTACTTTGTGTCCTTGTTCTCCAGAGCTGTTGCTGCAGAGTCCCACCAGTCAGTGACTTAAATGACAGGAATGTGTCCTCTTGAGTTCAGACAGCCAGAAGTCAAAAGTCTAAGACTGGCAGTTGTCCCCTGAGACAGCCCTGAGAAGCCTCTGGCAGTCATCTGCCATCCTGGTGTCCTCCACGTGGTGTGGTCCACGCTGGGCTGTGTGTCCTCTCCTCTTCCTCCAAGGACACCAGCCACTGGACTCAGCCCTGACCAGCAAGCGCTCATTGGAACCGCTGGTAACCATGAAGACCTTCTTTCCAGGTACAGCCGCGTGACGCGGTCCAGGGGCACGTGGATTTGGGGCACTGTGTTCAGCCTCTCACAACCATGGGGCGAGCATTTCGTGATGCAGCATCTCACGAGCCCGAAACAGGCCTCCAGATGCAGGGCTCTCCTGGGGGGCAGCAGGGTCTGGCTTCACCTCGGACGCCCCCGGCCCCTCCACCCCACAGCCACCGCGGGGCCAGCCGAGCACACGAGTGACCTCGGCAAGTCCGCTCTCTGTTCTGGAACCTGCCTGCCCATCTGGGAAGTGAGAAAGCTGGAAGAGATTATTCTGACATTCTCTGGCATCTTCGTCATTCCCTCACATTCAGGAATTTCTTGGGTAAATATTCAGTAAAAGCATGTGGTATGGTCACTGCCACCACGAGGTTTCCTTTCTCCCCTAAAACTTCCCTTTTCTGCTATTTCTGCTACACAAATGGTCTTATGGTTCTTGTTATATCAATTACCTATGACACAATTCTGTACTTTAGTGTGTTTTAAGTCTGTGGTTGTTTCAGGAAGTTCTTATATTCCCTCAGAAACCACGGAAGTTCTTTAAGGGTTGGGTTAGGGTCTTGTATTCTGTCCACCTCCCCAGGGAGCCTCATCAGAAACGATGTTCAAAATGAACCTAAGACTCATTCAGACTGAAATTCTCTCTAGAGAACACAGTGTATACATATGTGAAGTTTTACAGCTTTTCATGTAAATGAAATATGGTTACACACGTGCATATACACAACCCCTGTTTTGTTCAAAAACATGTAAAATACAAAGAACCACTGAATAACAGTACTAAAATTGGTAGCAGATGTTGCTAGGATGTTACATAGAAAGCAAGATATTCTTATATTTGCCACTCAGGAATTCTGAAAGCAAACAGTAACGTATGACTCCCATGGAAATTGCGCATGTTTGGATAATGTAAGTTGCAGCCTGTGGCCAAGGGGAACTGACCTGCAGTCCCACTGGGTCCATAGCTCACATCGCCCAGTGCGCTTTCCTGGCTGCACCTGAGCTCTGCTTTTCTAGGTCTGCTACTAAAAGGACAGGTAAGTCCCCCTACATGGGACGTGACCCCCAGGGGCGTAAGTCTCCCTGGCAACATGGGACAGAACTCCCAGGATGACCCGGGACCTGGCATCATGGGATTGAGAACATTTTCTTGACCAAAAGGGGGAAGAGAGAAATGGGGATTTCATACAGAGTGGAGAGGTTATCCTGGAGGTTATTCTTATGCCTTATACAGATACTCCTTTTTCAGTCTATGGTGCTTTGGGGGGGGCCGGGCTGGAGAGAAGTACCTGAAACTGTTGAGCTGTGTTCCAGTAGCCTTGATTCTTGAAGACATTTGTGTAAATACAGAACTTTAATGGTGTGAGCGTGAGAGTGCTTGTGACTTTTTTCCAATGTGTGGGCAGCTGAGTGAGAAAATAAGACAAAAAATAGATAATGAGGAGGATAAGGGATGTTTTGGGTGTTCTTTTTAATTCTTATTTTATTTTTGGAGTGATGAACGTTTCTAAAATTGTGGTGATGAATGCATAACTATAGTGATGCTGTGAGCCACTGATTGTATACTTTGGATGATTATGTGGTATGGGAACATATCTCAGTAAAATTATATACAGATAATACAGGTGTGCCAGTTTGAAAGTGTTTCATACCCCAGAAAAGTCATGTTTTAGTGCTGACCCAATCTTGTGGGAACAACCCTTTCTTTTCATCCTGATTTAGTACTGCACATTAGAAACTTTTGATGAGAACATCTCCACAGAGATGTGACCTGCCCTATTGTGGGCGTGACCTTTGATTAGATGGAGGTGTAACTCCATCCATTCTGAGTGGGTCTTGATTAGATTACTGGGATCCTTTAAAAGAGGAAACATCTTGGAGAGAGGTAGAAAGGACAGATGCCTCAGAAGTGAGAGAGAGCAGATATAGATGCTTGGATAACAGTTGCTTCAGAGAACAGAGACACAGATGTCTGGAGATGCTTGGAGCCCAGCAGACATCACCATGAGATGTTAAGCAAGCCAGAGCCTGGAGAGAGCCAAGGGAAGCCATGAGCTGAAAGCCGGCCCCAGAGAAGCAAACTGAGGAACCCCCACGGGAGCAGAGGCTGAAAGCAATGGTGCCCAGGAGCAAGGGACCAGCAGAAGCAGCCATGTGCCCTCCCAGCTGACAGAGATTCCTGATCCATCAACCTTCCTTGAGTGAAGGTAACCTCTTGCTGGTGTCTTACTTTGGACAATTTTATAGGTTTAGACTGTAACTTGTAACTTAAATTGCCCCTTTCACAAGCTGTTCTAGTCTGGTATATCACCGTCCAGCATAAGTGGCAACTTGATGTCCTTTTCTGGCAAAGTGACATAAGCAAACACTGAATCTCAGAAAAACAATTGGATTCAAGCTGTACATTAACACTGCTTAGTAGCAATATCAATGACAAATGGTGGGGAAGAAAGAACATTACAATTAAAAAAAACCTAGTTATTAAGGTTCATTTGTGGTGCCAGTGCAGTAATAAGACCGGTTCTAAGTCAAATTTTCAATCCTGGGGAGCCATGAACAGACACCTCAGAATGTGACAGTGAAGACATTATCATAAAAACAGATGTTACAGAAAAGGAGGGAGTGAGAGGTGGGGATTGGATGTGTGGGGTGGGTGTGGACAGAAAGAGGGACAGGGGAGGGAGGCAAGGGACAGACCTCACAGGGGAGAGACTCTGAAAGGGGAAGAGAGAGAGCAGAAGAGGCAGGGAAAGTGAGGTGGGGATGAGTGGGGATGAGCTGGTGGGAGGCCCGCAGCCTGCGTACAGCAGGGGGGAGGTAGCTAGTGGGGGTCCAGAGTGGCGGGAGGGACTGCACCCCTCAGGTGATGTTTTCCTGGTAGAAAAGGAGAGGGTCTTCGGTGGAGGATGGGCCTTGGTGTCCAGCTAAACCTGCTGCCTGTGCTGCCACACCTGTGCCCGGTGCCTCCCGTGGCTTCCTTTGTGCTCCCTCCCTGGCTCCCGTGAGTGGTGGCTGGACGGCTGGAAGTGGGCCCTAATGGAAGGCTTTCACCTTGGAAATTGGCAGATGAGGGCTTGCTTTTTCCCTGGGTTTCTCAGCCAGCAAGTGTGAGGGGACGGCTGGATCCAAGTTGTGAGGGATTCACGTTGTTTCCTGCTCACTGTTATTTGTGACTGTTTTCATGACTTCAGTCCTTTCAAATGCACAGGCTGAGGCTGATTGTTCGGCTGACTGTGCAGTGTAAGATGGTATGTAGTATGCAAGTGCACGGCCCAAATATCTGGTTTTGGTATTTGAAAGTAAAGGCTTCTCCTTGCCTCCAGGAGGGGCCACAGGTGAACTGGATACACCGGGGTGAGCTGACTTTTTGTTCAGAAATCTTAAAAAGCTTGGGAAGTGTATATTGTCTAATATTTTTTCAGAGTTAAAGCAGACTCTTAATGCTAATTGTAAGAGGCAATAATTTTACAGTTCTGATTTCATTAGCTTTGATTCCTTCCATTGGGGGGAAAATAATAAGAAATGTCTAATATCCTGTTTTGTTTGTTTTCTTCCTTACAGTTGCCTTAATGTACATGCTACCTGTTTTTAGACTGGAGTTTAATTGGCTTTGAATTTTCTATTTTCATGACATCAGTGTACGACCACTTGGCCCCTGGTGCACATGCTGGACCCAGTCCCCCTCCTGGCTCCCTGCTGTGCCCACCATGTCCCTGAGACCCCCAGGCAGCCAGCTCTGCCCACCTGGTTCATGGCCCTTTGGGGCAATGTCTGCGGCACTTGATGGAGATTTCCATCTGTGAGGGGCACTTAGCTTGCTGGGTGCCGTGGCAGTGCCCGGTCTCTGTGACCCTCCCGGCAACACCCACCCCCACCCCCACCCCATGCCGTTTCACCCACTCAGGAGAGGCACTGTGGGGTCTCACCCACAGGAGGTGTGAAGGCTTTAACCTGTCTGATTCCAAAGCCTGTTCTGTCCACACTGAGCCATGCAGCCTCCCATGTGTCATGATTTCAGTCTTTCTGTGGCCCTGTGTGGAACACAGAGCAGGTGTCAGCCCTGCTTTTCATTTACATTTAGACACTGGCTTACAGACCATAAGTGACCTCCAGTCTGAGGGCTGATGTGCCTGTGACTTCTTGGCCAGTGTCCCCCGCCCCCCACAACTGGCCAGAATTATGAGAAGGATAACATGAAATGAGGGCATCACATTGCCTGGGGGTGCACTTAGCAGACGTTACTGCACACTCACAAAGCTCCTTCTGGACTGATGACAAACTGCCTATAAATGCTTCAGAGCTTCCCACTTTAAAAGCTGGAAGGTAGCTGGCGAGGAACCATTCCCAGTGGCCGGGAATGCGGCTGGCTGCAGTCTGCCTGGCCCGGCCCAGCCTTGGGGGAAGGAGCTTTGTTTCTGCCCATTGGCCAGCTCTGGATTCTGTCTTGCTGGGACACTGCCACGCCGTGAGTCCTCTCCCCTCTTCCCTGAGGGAGCACATCAGTCCTACAGTCTGCCCTGTTGAGAGCCCAGTGCAGTGGCTTTGCCTCACAGGCCCTGCCCCGTCCCCACAGCCACCACCCCAGGCCTGCAGGTTTACTGTGAGGACCCCCACCAGCCCAGGAGGTGATCGGCTATCACCCGAGGTGCGTCTGTTCACCCTCGTCCATACCTCGCATTTGTTCGCAGCAAAAGGAGCAGGGCCGCAGGGCCAAGGTGGGCTGCTTGACACCAGGGCCCCAACGGGCTCAGGAGTGGTGGCTGGGGGTGGTGGGGAGTGGCTGGGTGTGGGAACAGCGGGGGGGCACACTGCCAGGGACAAATACCAAGTACTGTGATGGCCAAGACTATGGGGGACACTGAGGTCACGCTGGGGGGTCTCCGAGGTCACACTGTGGCTGAGTAGGGAATGCCGAGGTCCTGCTGTGGGAAGTCAGGCTCACTCTCATCCCCTATGGATGAGCTGTGGGTAAGGTCCAGCCTTACGACTTACCCCTGAGACCCCTAATTGGCTCCTGAGGAGCACCCTTACATTACCCAGTTTATTACCAGAGAGAAAATCATGAGACTTGCTATATGTACGTGTGCGTGCCTATGCGTAGGTGTAGGTGTGTGTATCTGCATGTGTATGAGTAAGGGTGTATGCACATATGACTTAATACATAGTCCTTGTATATGTGTGCATATGGGTAAATTATAGCACACACACATATAATCTGTGATTCCTGATCCTTCAGCAACCACCACCCCTGTAGAATCCAAGCCTTCTGCAACCTGTTGTAGAAAAGCAAAGTGATTTTGAAGCTCTCCTCTTGCCACCAGAGCTGCCCAAGAAAAATCACTTTTAAAATTTTTTTAGCTTAAATGCAATTATCCAGTTTGGTCACACACATTGTTTGCTAGTTTGATTTTGGCTATTTCCCAAAGTCAAATTCACATGCAAGGATGGTGAGTCACCATGTTAGTTTTTTTGAGTAAATTGTCCCAGCTGCAAAGGACTAAAATGGGGTCTGAGTGAGCATGGTGGCTTGGAGGGCTGCTCTGTGCACACAGCATGGGGCTGCAGGGTCCTGGGTGCAGAGGGCGCAGCATGCTGCGGGCAGGGGCCTGGGGGAACAAGCCCACCAGCCAGGCATCCGGGCTATGGAGAGAGATGGGTGGATGGCTGACCAGCTGGACGGACTGGAGCTGATATACTGGTGGGGACCCCAGCACCATGCCTCTGCCAGCAGCAAAAACCCAAGGAGGGAAATTCTCTGACAGCACCTCCAGGGTGGCACGTGTTTTGTTACCATATGCCAGTAAGCTGTTACCTGATGGGGGAGGTAGCTCTGGGTACAGTGATTGGTTTTAGGCAGGGCTTCTCCCTTAACCCTCACCTGACCTATGGCTTCCCCCGCAGCTGAGTCCTGTGAGGAGCAGGTGGCCGGAAGGACCTGGAGGAGTGGATGCTGTGGAAAGTGTCTGGTGGCCACTACTCAGACCTCTGGGCACCACCTCAAAGTGGCAGCAGCTTCAGATGGGAGCTTCTTTTCTTATCTGAAAGAGTTGCTAAATAATGAAAACTCTGGTGATTGCTTAACGCTCTGCTTCATTTGCTTCATCAAATGTTTGCAAAGTTTTGGTTGCAGTCCATCCTTAAGCCTCCACAGTTGGGAGTGTGGGCAGTGCTTAGCCTCAGGGTACAGCTGGTTATTTAGGGCAGGTGATTTGACCTCTCCACACCACATCTGTAAAACTGGGTTATTTGTTTCTGTTCCCAGGTGGTTGTGAGGATTACATGAGAGTCAGTGACATGCGAAGCACAGGATGCTACTGCCACAAAGTGGGTGTCCAGGCAATGCCTGATAAAATGCAGAAGGGAACAATGGTGTCGCAGCTTTGCTGTTTTCCTTGGTTTCAGTGTTCAGGAGGCAGACAGGATATGTTTCCCCCAGTCAAACTGGGCCCCCTGTAGCGCTCCTTCTCCTCACCTAAATCTCTCCCAGAGCAGTGGTGGTGGCTCCAGTCTGAGTAAATGGGGTCTGCAGCATCAGGGGCTCCCCCAGGAGAGCCTAGCTGTGTTTGGTTAACTTGGCACAGTGGCAGTAGAAGTTTTAAGGCCATGGCACAAGACCAGCTGCCCATTTGCACAGAGCACATCTTGCCTCCCAAGCCCCTGGATGACGCAAGGCCCTGGGGGCTCCCCGCAGGATGAGGGAGACATGCCGGTCAGCACCCAGACAGGTGCCTGTGTCCACTGAGCTGCCAGTTTCTGCGGGAAGTGTGCAGTGTGCATGAGAGGGCAATGGCATGGTGACCCTTGCCAGGCTTGGGAGAGGCCCCTGGGCTGGGCCTGTGGACAGAGCACACCCCGCAGGCTGGGAGGAGAGTCCATGTCTGGAGGCTGCAGAGCAAGTGCAGGGCCAAAGTGTCTGATGAGCAAGGAGGGCCTGGGAAGGTAGGACCTGGTGACCAGGGAAGATCAAATGGAAAGGCTGAGTGTGCGAGGTCAGCTGCAGTGTCTGCAGGGCCTTTTGGGAGCCCTTGAGGGCATTGAGCTGTGGCCCCCCAGAACTCCACACACAGGTGGGCTCTGGAGACAGCTGACCCGACCTTGTATGTCCACCCTGGCCTCCTATGGTCCATCCCGGCCTCCTGTGGTCCACCCTGTTCTCCTGCATCCACCCCAGCCTCACTGGTCCACCCCAGTCTATGTGTCCGTCTTCGACAACCAGCTGCAGAGCTGCTACTGCTGCAGTTAGTAGCTGAGCTCACAAGAAATGCAAATTAATTTCATAATTTAAGGAAACCTGCAGTCAAGAAAGCAAGTCTTTATAACCAGCAATTTCATTAACTTCAGTCGGATATGACTTCATCTGTCTCACCACAGCCAAAGGAGAAGAGCTGATGGCCTGGCTGTGTGCTGGGGAGGGAAGTCCTTTCTCCATGCATAGAGCTGGCGCACGGGAGACACTCAACTGCAGAGGCTGGGCCCGGGGCTGTGGCGCATGTGAGGAACCAGCAGGCAGGTGTCCCACCTGGTGATCCAGGCCGGTGGGTTTATTCAGCCACCCGAGCTTGGCAGTATTTCCAAGGTCTGTCTGGAAGTACATGCCAAACTTCATTGCATTTATCTTTATTGCTGAAACAATGCTGCAATGAAATGCTCACTGTGTGTAAGTAGTTTGACACCTTAGGTGTAGCCCTATTATTTTTGCTAATATTTGAAAGAATGAAATTGGAAAAACCAGTGAAAGAATTTAAACACTGGTTAATTTTTTTTTAATGAGAAGATGTGTTTATTATTTCCCAAGGATGGATATCAACCCACCTTGTTTTGGGTTAATGATGGAAGTCAATGTATTGCTTCTAATGTTACTATTAATATATTAGAAGCTAATATATTATTTCTAACCGTTAAGTGCATTATTCTAATCCACTGTAATAATGCCCAAGAAGCTGTTGACTAAGGCTTTTCTTGCTCACACTGAATTTTGAGTGATTACATTTCCAGGGAAACTGGTTCGTTGTCAGCAAAAACTACTCAAAGCAGTGCAAAAATGTTTGCCAAAAATAGTCCAATCTTATCTTAAAATGTGAATTTAAATGTCCTCCAATGCCCTAAGCCAACAATTTAATGAGATTTTCATTGCTTACAGAATTGACTCCATTTAATAGACTCACCATAAAATACATTTTAAATATTTACATGGTACAAAGCAAATGATTCACCTCAAAGGGATATGTGCATAGTTTTGAAATTCATGTCTCAGACGTAATATGGATATACTCATGAAGAACAGACTAAACTTGTGCTTTCCCTACTAATAAATATTCTGTAAATTGTATCTAGTGAAATCTCATTTATTTCAGATTTATGGTAATTGGACAGAAGCTTTATTTTTGCATTATCTATGGAGAAAGCCTTTGCTAATGTAAGGCTCTTGAAATATTTGAAGACATTTTTGCATGGCCAACACTGAGTATTCACTGCTTTAGTCATATTTTTTTTAAAAAAGAGCTGACAAGTGTTAGGTTACTTCCAACTTGAATAATTGCATCCCAACACATTCTTTTTTCCTGCTCAGATTCATTTCAAAAATCATTGAAGCAAAACTCTACAAAAACCTGTTCTCAAGCACAGCCTAATGGGTTTTTATTTTGTTTGGAATGTACATGTGATCTGGAGATGCACACGGGTCACGTGATGGATTCTTTGTGATGTGCTTCAATGTGGGTGAATTTCCCGGCCCAGCTCAGCCCCTGCCTGTCAGGTGTGGCCCCGATGCCATGTCAGGTGCCAGGACTCCTGGTCCCCAAGTTATACAGAAAAGGTGCCAGTGGTTTGCTCCAAAGCTTCTGAGACCATGGCTCAGACAGTTGCTCGCCTGCCCATGGAGCATGGCGGGACATGCCACTGGGGGCCAGAGGCTGAGGCACACCATCACCTGGTGCGTGTGCAGATGTGCTGGCTCTGTCATCGCTGCCATGCACCCGAGTCTCCCTTAGGCCCAGGGGCTGCTGTGGCCAGCTCGGACCTGGCAGCTCGGCAGATCCTGGCTGTAAGTGCCCGACCTGTCCCCAGTCTCTGGCACACGGCCAGGTGCCTGGCAGGTGCCCGCTATATATTATTTATTGTCCACTTAGACTTACTGGGCTTATGTGAAATATGCTTATTTTCTCACATTTGCATATGGCCAAAGAGACTTTCCAGGTCCTCTGGAACAAGAAACAGCATAGGAAAGGAGAGGGAGAGAGTGACACTCGCGGACCCTTCGATGGAGGGATTTCAAAAGGCAGGCTGGGGTCTGAGGGGGATGGTGGGAGACCCCTAAAGGGGTGCTGACCCAGCCCCTCACCTCTCCCCTGTTCTGCCCTCCTGCCCGCCTCCACCCCCTGTATTGCTGCCAGAAGGGCCTTTTGGGAACACAGGCCCCCTCCTGCCAGTTTTTCTCTGAAAATGTCTGAATTCAGATTTTCTTCAGAGCGTCATGTAAGGTCCTTGGGCCAGAGGCTGGGGCTGGCTCCTCCTGGGCCCCAGAGCTCTCTGCGAGCCCAGCTGCATGCAACCCTTAACGGGATGTCTAAAAGGCCTCGCGGGGTGCATGGGCCCTTTGCAGGCACAATAGAAGGGGTGCCAGGACTTAAATACATAAATGCTTGCTTTAGTGCTCTGAAGTAGTCTCAATCCTTTGGAGTAAGCTGAGAAATGGGCTGACCTGGTACTTTTCATAAAGCACACAGTAGGTCACAAGCTCTACCCTGCAGGTGCACTTGGTCAGGCTGCAGTAGGACCTGGTCTGGGGTGGAGCGGGGCGGCCGGTGGGCAGGAGAGGCATGCTGCTCACCTCGTGGCCTGGGGTCTTGGAATTCAGAGCAGTTTGTTTTTCATCATGGGAGCCATTGTATCAGCTTCTGTAAGTACAAGACACAACCTGAGAAGGGTGAGAGCAGCTTAATTAAAATTTTGGAGAAATCATGGAAAGAAATTAATTCAGAGAGTGTCTTTGACATTAATGATGGAAAAATGTAGTTCATTTTCAAAAAAGCTAAATGAGAATAAAGTTTCATACCAATTAGGTGAGAAGGCAGTGCATGTACCTGAAGATAAATGCTCATGCATTTTGATTCATGTGTTGGTTAACGAAGAAGTCTTTTTTTCCAGAATGCTGGATTTCAAACTGAACATGCAATTGTACTTTATTTAATTCCAAAAGTTGTGGCCTTTACCTGCTGCATTCCATTCCGTCTTTATCAGCCCAAAATGAAACCATGTTCATGATGGTCCTTTCCCCTTGTTGAGCCTTAGGGTTTCATCTTTCGGTTATCAAATATGATTGTTTTCTTCAGAAAGGTTGTGGAATTCATCACTCCATGTATAGAACTGCGGTTTGCAGACATTTCTATCACAAGCTCCAATTTTGAATTTAAAACAACTGTAGTAATCTTCTTGCTTTTATTGCCTTGCTGAGAGAATGCACAACAGCTCTTGTGGGCATCATATGGCCGCTTATCTCACACCTTTGCATCCCTCCCGGAGGTCTCACCTCATTGCTGGTGTTTTTCCGTAAAGCAAGTATCGCAGCTTTCTCTCGGCTGGATGTGGCATTTGCAGTTGCCTGGTCACATGTGCCTTTGAACCCTTGAAATGTGTGTGGTGAGCACATGGGGTCTGGATTGAGATGTGCTGCAAGTGTGAGCTTCACGTGTGATTCCGGAGACTTCATATGAGAACAGGAATATAAAACGTCTCAACTATGTACACTGGTTACATGTTAAAATGAGAATATTTCAGATATATTGGGTCAAATAACATATATTGTCAAAATGAATTCCACCTGTTTCTTTTTACCCTTTTATGCGGCTACTAGAGAATTTTAAATTTCATACATGTCCTGCAGTATATTTCTACCAGATACCTCCGGTATAGAGAATAAAGAAATGCATTCAGGTTATTGGAAAACCATGCTAAAAATTCATGGCTTATCCACCTTAACGAGGGTTCAAGGAGACGAGTGGGGAAGAGGAGGCCCGGCTGAAAGACAGCGGCCTATGGTGTGGTGGCCACGCTTGCCCCCCAGCCATGGGCCTATTCACCCAGTGCACTGGCCTTGCCTGATTACAGGTTGGGGGGCTGCCAGGTGGGGGAGATAAGGGGGTGGCCCCCCTTTGATGATTACCCATGGGCATTGTGATCACTAACCGTCAGCTCCTGCGATGCTGCGAAGTGTGTGGCACAGGAGAGCACAGGAGCCTGGCAGGAAATGTGGCTAAGAGACGGAGCCAGGAGGTGGCAGCTGAGTGTTGGAGTCTGTGTCTGAGCCTCAAATTCTATGGATGGGTGAAGTGAGGTTTGACCAGACCGGTAGTTTCTGCCATTTAAGTGTGCATTTCACTGCATAATTGATCTGTCTGTGGATATCGGTATCTGGTGGCAACTGAAAGGGTGATTTGTCCATGCGCTGGCCTTCTGGCTGCTCTGTAGTTATCACCCAAATGAATATATTTAAGTTTTCAGCATCCTCGCTACCAGGTGATTTGCTGGCTAATGAGCATTCTGAGATCTGTCCCCTTTGTGCTCAGATTTGCAGAAGTGTGGCAGTTACACCAGTGGCTGTGGGGACAGCCTTCCAGGAGACCAGCAGCAGCTGGGGGAGTCCCTATTCATCCAAATGAGTCGGGGGAGGGGGCGGGCAGTGGGCAGCAAGAGGCTGGGGAGTGCGGCTGGGCCAGCATGCTCAGGAAATGGACTCAGCCAGTGTGATGGGTGGGCCGAGAGGGAGCCTGACGCCCAGGTGGGCCCCAGGTCTGGTGCTGCAGGCGGCTGCTGCCGTCCACCGGGTAGGACCTGCTGGGAGGTTGGGGCTTGGGTCCAGCTCCATGCTGGACATGCTGACATCAATTCACAGACGCGCCGAAACGTCACCTGGGCCAGTAGCTTATGGTCACTTTGAGCGTCTAAAACAATGAATATCAAACACCTTCTCTTTCCAAAGCCCCATGCCAGGCATTGGACTTCATCTTCGAAAAAAATTAAAAGTTGGCTAATTTGCAGGTTGCTGCTAGTCAAGTGCTAGTTGCCTGAGGTTTCATTGTAAAGCACTTTGGATGATCTGCCTTCCTCCTGCCAGTCTGAGGCACAGCCCGGGGGGAACCTTCAGAAGACATGACCCAGAGAGCTGCCAGCCAGGTGGCCCCTTTCCTGGGAGCTCTGGGTGGTGTTGGCACAATTAATCTTCACCACTGCACCAGGTATCTGCTTGCTATATGCCAAAGGCTGGAATGCACCATGAATGAAGCAGGCAGACACAGCCAAATAAAACAATTTACATGTGCATAGGCGTGTGTATTAGTTAGGGTTCTCTAGAGAAACAGAGTCAACAGGGAACATTTGCAAATATAAAATTTATGAAAGTGTCTCACGTGACCGTAGGAACGTAGAGTCCAAAATCCACAGGGCAGGCTGCGAAGTCGATGACTCCAATGGATGGCCTGGACGAACTCCACAGGAGAGGCTCACCAGCCAAAGCAGGAATGGAACCTGTCTCCTCTGAGTCCTCCTTAAAAGGCTTCCCATGATTGCATTTAGCATCACTAATTGCAGAAGACACTCCCCTTTGGCTGATTACAAATGGAATCAGCTGTGGATGTAGCTGACGTGATCATGACCTAATCCTATGAAATGTCCTCATTGCAACAGACAGGCCAGCGCTTGCCCAATCAATGAACAGGTACCACAACGTGGCCAAGTTGACACCTGTCCCTAACCATGACAGCGTGTGTGTGTGGTGGTGTGCACAGGCCTATAGAGAGATGAGTAGAGGGTGTGTGTAGATATGTTGGAGAAATGGATGGCTCCATAGAGATAGGAAGTGGGGAGGTGCCAGAAGGAATAATCGGACCCCAGGGCATGGAGGGGAGGCTGCCTCTGAACCAAGATCTGAAAGCTGAGAAGAGCCACAGAGCCCTGCTGGGACATTTTGCTCAAGATCTCTAGAGAGGGACAAGGTTTCTGGTTGACACGTGAGCTTCACTTACAGAACCATTATGGTGACTTTATAGTTTAATTTTAAACATCTATTTTCTTTTGAAACTATAATTAAATATATTATATTGAACAATTTGTTTTTCTTACTGGAAGACCAATTTTTTACAGAATAGTGAAAAGATTGAGAATTTTGATCACATTATACTTGTGTTTTGTTATTTTTTTCCCGACACCTCCAAGGGATTGTAAATGCTTTGATAAAATTTCTTCTACTGATAAATTTTCTGAGAATTTTTCAGATCATGAAGTCGCAGATGCTCTGGAAGTTCACGTAGGCCAGTAGCTCTCCTATGCAGAAGGTTCCTTAGTCCTTTCCAGATTATTAGCTTACATGCCAAGGCTGTAGGCATTTCATGCATGATGATGTAGAGAGAACAGCTTATCAGCAATAACTGGAAACAGCAATGCAGCAAAAAAAAAAGCTGCTGACTAAAATATACTTCTAAAAAAGAACACAAAAGTTTCATCTGAATTGAGAGAAAGCGTGTTTCAAATGGTAAAAAATGAACTTGTTCACGCTCTCAAACATTTATCTTACATGATTCTCAGCTCTCTATAAACTATTGGAGAGAAGGTTGGTGTTAAAAGTAGCATCTGACTAGTAGGTTATTGGACATGAACAGAATTGCAAGTAGAATTGGAAATATTTTAGTGCATTAAAGAAGCCTAAGTATATATGTGGCTTTTCATTACAAATGATTTTATGAGTTATATCTGAGAACTGCCTTTATGGTCTGGATGACTCAGGGTTTATAGACGACACCTAAAATAGTTATTCCTAATTTCTTGGAAGTTACAGCTGAACAAAGATACACTGCATATGACAGGTTAAGTATTTTATATGCCGTAAGTGACTGGATGTGTGGTCTATTTGTAACAAGTCTGTTCCATTTGTTACTTGAAGGTGGTAATTGCTTATGGTTTTATGTTTCAATGTATTTTTCTTTTGCTTTTGCCTCTTCAAGAGTTTCTTTACACATGAATGGCACAGATTTGAAAGCAGCATAAGGGAAGCCTTATTTTAAGGAGTAGGGTACATTCCAGTGCCCTTCCAATATGGAATGTGTGCTTTCCCCTCGGGCATTTGCTCTTCTCTTAAGACTGCACTCTCCCAGCTTGCACCTCGCCGCAGCCCATGATTTGGCAATTGGCTGGATTTTGCTGGAATCATGAAGGGTTGGACAATGGCCCTTCAACCACAAGACTGTGTGATCCCCGTGAGTTTTGCACACGCAGACTGCAGTACCCCCTGTGTCACACACTGAATATAGTCCCCCATGAGTGTGTTACACACTCTACCTCAGTCCTTTTGTGAGAGCATGTTATACACTCAGGCTTCAGTCCCCTGTGAGAGTGTTTCACACTCAAGCTGCAGTCACCCTATATATGTGTCACACACTCAGGCATAGCCCCCTGTATGAGTATTACGCACGCAGGCTGCAGTACCCCCAGGCAAGCATGTTGTACACTCATGCTGCAGTTTCCCTGTGCAAGCATACTGTACACTCAGGCTGCAGTCCCGCCATGATAGCGTCACACCCTCAGGCTGCAGTCTCCACCTAAGTATGTCATATATTCAGGTTGCAGCCCCCTGTGAGAGTGTGTTGCACCCTCAGGCTCGGTTCCCTGTGCATGTGTCACACACTCCAGTGCAGCCCCCCTCTGAGAGCATGTCACAGACTCAGGCTGCATTCCCCACTGCAACCCCTGCTATATAATGATGGCACTTCCACGCAGCTTTTGGGGCTGCAGGTACTCTCGGGGTCTGTGGATTTGGAGTCCGTGGCTTTGGGGAATTCTGGCTGCTCCTGAAAGTCCAGAGATCTGTGATTTGTCCCCTGGAGGCACACTGGAGTCAGGAGCAGCTGGTCCTGTGCCCGCTGGGTACACAAACCTCGGGGCACCGGGCCTCACTCCCCTCCATTGTACACTTATTTTCCTTACGTGGTAGAGACGAGATTCTGTGTGACCTTCTCATCACGTGACATGGATCACCGTGGAGGTTGGAAGGAATGATGCCATGAATCCCGGCCTAGGAAACAGCGTTCCAGGTGTGTCTGTGTTTCCATGTTCACAGCACTGGCATGGAAAGAGACATGCCCGTTCACCTTCGCACCCTCCCACCCATTCCTTGGCCATGGGCACAAGCAGGGGTGGCTCCCCCCAACAGAAGGGACAGACCCTGGCGTGCAGCGCCCAGGGTCTGCAAGGTGAGCTCTTGCACCAGAAAGCAGGCCAATTCTTTCTCCTCTGAGGGTCCCTCCAGGAGTGGCCACCCCTCCCTGCCCTGGCCCAGGGATCTGCCCGCAGGAGCGGACCATCCCGCCTTCCCCGCCCCCCTGCCACCCCCCTAAGCTCTGTGGGCCTTTGCGGACCTGCCTGGGGTGCGGGGTCCCTCCTCTGCTCCACCCCCTGTGCCCAAGCAACGGACCCCAGGCCCCCCACCCTCACAGCCCCACCTCCGCACATCCTGTGTCCCACTTCACCCTTGAGAAGAAGGTGACAGCAATGCACGTGGGCCTTTTGGAAGTGCATGCCCCCCTGAAATGGGGGGTGCTGCTTTTGGGGTGTCTCTTCTCTCTAGCTGCATTTCCTTCAGGAAGGGCAGGTTGGTCAGGATGCCCCACATACTTTTAACAAGGATTTTGAATTATAATCTGTTAAAATCAGTAACACCCAAACTTCTTCTTTTACAGTTTATGACACTGAAAATTTATCTTATTTAGGGTATCTAAACTTATGTAGCATTTTAAATTTATATTCTGCTTTTCTGTTGAGAGAATCTATATATGATGGTATTTCACTTAGTTCTGTTGGGTTTACCAGTGTTTTTGTGTGAGTTTTTGGTTAGTTCAAAGTATACTTTGGTATAAATAGAGCTTGAAATAAAGAAACGTATTCAACACAATTACTCTCCCTTCTAGGCCTAAGTTCAAATCCACTTTTGTTTGTACCCTTTACATTTCAATAATAAGCTGTTATTAATTAATACTGTATTTACTTTATACATGATTAACATTTTGCACACATATGATTTTAATTTAAATGTTAGAATGAGCTTGTTTCTAGAAATGAATCTTCAGCAATTACTGAACTGAGGGTTATCCAGGAGGTCATTTAAATGACATGGTTTAAGCTTGTTCCCTGGCATTTGGAAATTGCAAGATAGCATTCTTCTCTTGAATGAATTAAAATTTAAAAATTTTAATTTAATGAATTTTAAAAATTCATGGTATTAAAATTTGTGTTTTAGAAATTTCATTATTATTAAGTAGAAGTGAGAAATCTAATTGCAAGAAGAACATCTTCTGTCAGGGTGTGTGGTAGTTAGGGTCAGGTGTCAGAACACCTGGTTCTGTTGCTGTGGCCATGAGCCAGTGGTATGTGAACCAATCATCTGTTGCCGATTACATCTGCAGCTGGCTACAAGGTGTGTCTGCAGCAATGAATGGCGTTTGACTTAAATGGCTGGTGCTTAAATGAGAGACTCAATATAGCAGGGTCCAAGGAGCTCATCATACCTCACCTCAGCACTTGCAGCTCAGCCCAGGCCTTTGGAGATGCAGAAAGGAATCACCCCTGGGGAAAGTTGTTGGAACCCAGAGGCCTGGAGAGAAGACCAGCAGAGATCGCCCTGTGCCTTCCTACATAAGAAAGAATCTCAGATGAAAGTTAGCTGTCCTTCCTCTGAAGAACTAATGAAATAAATCCCCTTTTATTAAAAGCCAATCCATCTCTGGTGTGTTGCATTCTGGCAGCTAGCAAACTAGGACACGGTAAGAGTGTCTTAAAGTGAACCTCACCTTCATTTTCAGAGATGATTTCTGTCCTCCTTGAACCTGCCCAGTGTTCAGAGACCCCTGGGAAGGCAGCGAGCGCTGGGGAGAGGCGGCGGGAGGTGGCGGGAGGAGCACACGTTCTCGTGGGCGCTATAAGGTCTCGGCATTTCACCGCGGAAGTTCCCTTCCCTTGAAAGTAAAGATGTTGATGCTGCCCAGAGTTGTTCTGAGGACGAAACTGAACAAAACAGCTGGCACATAGTTGATGACAAGTGGTCGCTGTTATTAGTATTTAAATCTTAATGAGCAAGCTGTTTCTCTTGGAGTATGTACCCTGTGTTCTCTTTAACATCGCCTGAAATGTCTTGGTTTTCTTGTAGTGTCTTCTCTTCTATTCATGTGTATGTTTTTTTTTTCCTTCCCTGGCCCTTAACCCCTTTGTTTATTCCATAGATATTTATTGGGCCCCTAGAATGTGCCAGCTGTGGGGACTGGGTAGTGAATGAGGCAGAAAGAAAAACACCGCCTTCCTGGTGCTTGCATTCTAGAGTCAGTCTGTGTAATTTTCTTGACTTTGTGATTTACAAAAATTAATTGTAAAATGTGCCCATAAAAAAATGCAATCATTTTGTAACCAACTGTTGAATTATCAGAAACAGTTCAGAAAATAATTTCAATTTCAAAAAAATAAGGTAACAGTGATTCACTTGCAGCAATCAAGGAAGGAGCATATTAAGGCAAAACATCTGAGAAACAGGTCATTCTTGGTCTTTAGTTACATGGTTTTCCGAACTTAAACACTGGCTTTTTTTTTTTTTTTGCTTCTTTTCAGAGCCACTAGTATCATTGGGAGAAGGGGCAAACAAACACTGTAATAAAATTAACACAAAAAAGATCTAATAACTCATTTCTCTTTAATAAGAAAAACTTTAATTTTTAATTATAAAAGCAATATGTACTCATTATAGAAGAATTAGAAAATGCAAATAATTAAAATTTTAAAAATAACTACTTACATAAAATTTCTATTACATTCTGCCACTTTTTTTATGCATCCATTTATTTTCTATGAAAATGGGAGCATAGAGCTTATATTGTTTTATAAGCTTTTTTACTTATCAACATATATATTTTTCCATGCCAACAATTACTATCTTTTAACATAACTTTTGTATGGACTTAACTTGATGTATTTTGTTAATACCCTATGTTGTCTATTGATTTGCCTTCAGTTTTTATTTTTATGAGCAATTCTTATGGCAAAATTATGCCATGAATAATAGTCTCATTGCAAATATTTTATATACCCTCGAATATTTCCTTAGAATAAATTATTAGAAGTTAAATTGATAGGCTTTTAAGGCTCTTGATATGTATCATCAAATTGCTTTCTGTCAAAATTTAACAGCTTACACTTCTCCAGCCATGTGTGAGAGTGTTTCTCCACATCCTCAGTGACTTTGGGATGGCAAATGGGAAGGAATGCCCATATAGAAGCAGAACTGAGGTGCGGCTCTCAGCATCCCCTCCCAGTCCTGTGATCTCTCCTGAGTGGGGTGACAGGCTCCTCTCCCTGCCTCCAAAGCTCAGGCCCAGGCATGCTCAGCGTCACCAAAGCCATGTGAGACAGCTGGGATGAGTGCAGCATCAGAAGCCCTTTCAACCATTTATGCAACTGTTTCCCCAATAGCAGAAAAGATGAGAAAGTTGTTCAGAAAATCTCGGGGGCTGGGCAAGTCCAGAGCACCCACTGCCTGGCACCCTGGACCTGCTGTGCCTGCTTGTGCAATGGGGTGGGGGGGAGGCCAGGGTGGGGGCCAGGATGGAGCCCGGCCCGGATACACTCTCCCCTTAGAGGGGTTGCTCCTTTCATAGTTGCTTAGGAACTGTGGATCTTTAAAAAGTTATAACTCCCCCAGTTCATTCCCCACAGGATTGAAAAGAATAGCTAATGGAATTGTCTCATTGGCTGTCCCAAGGATGGGGTGGTGGAGAGGGGCAGGGGCCAGATGACGAGGCATTTTCTCCAGTTCTTAACCCTTAATAAGGATAACCTGCCCTGTAGGCCATATCCTAAGTTTCCTTATTTTATTATTTTTTGAAGTGCCTACTGGAAAAACTAATTTTTAATGGAGTTTCAGTCACATAAACCCTGACAAAAATTTGCAATCTCTCCAAAAGAATATGTTGGCAGTTAACTCTGAAGAATAAGTTTAGCTCTCTGTATTGTTTTAGAATGTGTTTCAAACTCCTCTTATTTTCTGATACTTATCCAAGTGAATATTTGTGGCTGTGTTCTACTAAAGAAATTCTTCAACTTAAGTTGGATGATACAATTTAAAAAAATGTTAAATTGTCAGCATGTTTGATCAGTATACATGTTTTGTACTTGTTTTGGAAATAATATTTGCCACCTTCCTTGCTGAAAAATGAGGAATGTTGAAAAGACCAAAAAGCCTGTGCTCATATTTTTGATTCTTGCCTAAATTAATCCTTCATATGACCGTTGCCGAGGATACAAATTGGTTATTTCTTATCACACATTTTACTTGGCCTTCTGAGTACAGCTGTGGTCTTTAAAGAGCTTCTTTCTCCAACCTCATCCTGCTTTTAAAAGGGAAGAAGGTAGCTAATCAAAGCTAAAATGGTTCCTTGTACAGAAGCAGAGGGGAGAAGCTGCCTCCAAGCTTCACTAGCTGATGCTGGAAAGAAAACAGAGGCCGAGCGTGTGGGCCCTGAGCTTTCTGTGCGCGGCCCGGAGCCTCATCTGCGGGGAAGGACCTTCTGTCCAGGCAGCACTGCAGGGCGCCGTGCTGGCAGGTCCGCAGGGTGCCGTGTTGGCGGGTCCGCAGGGTGCCGTGCTGGCGGGTCCGCAGGGGACGAGCCGCACACTCCAGGCTGGCATTCGGAGGATGCGACGTTGCAGGTGCCTCTGCCGCTACCCTTGTGGGTGCACCGTGTGCCTGTCAGTAGAGCCTGCCCAAGACATGCTTCGTGCACACGGACGTGCTTGGGGTTCCATGCTCAGGGGGACCCGGCAATGTTAGGTGGTCAGAGGTGGGGGACGGAGAGGCCGTCTGGCCCCCGCCCCTCATTTTCCCGGCGGGGAGCCCCAGGGGAGGGAAATGACTTGCCCGCGGTGGTGTGGGCCAAGCTGGTCCTGGAGCCTCTCCCTGATTCGTGGCCCGGCCTGGCCCCTTCCACGAACCGCGGCTGCTGTGGAAGTGCTGCGTCTGCCAAGTGAGCTCGCGCCCTCTGCTATAGCCATCCCCCCAACACCGCGCTCCCCGCTGCAAAGTCCGGCCTCCGCGGCCGGATGGCCATGGCTGGGAGTCCCCGCTTTCCCACTGCCACGACAAATGCCATGCAACGGGTTGGCTTGAATAAAGGGAGTTTATTGGGGCTCATGAGTTTGAGGTGAGGAGAGGTCCAAAACTGAGGTGGGGGTGAGTGTTCGGGCCATTTGGTTGTGATGCCCGACTGATGGTGGCGGCCGCGGGTCCCCGCACTGGCCGTTCCCCTCACCCCCGGAGGCGGTGCGGGCGCTTTGCTGAAGCGTCACCACTGTGCCGCTATCTCACACTCACACAAAAATCCCCTAATTCACACACTGCATTTATAATTGAAAACTATTGGTTTAAGAAAAACCTTGGGAGAGATTTGCTTGTAGAGCAGGCTTGACAGTGAGGCATCATTCATTCCTTCACTCATTCATTCATGCAATCGACGCTCGTTAGCTGCCGGCCTTCACCTGGTGCTGGCCACGGTGTGATGGGGGGCACGGCCTCCTGCCCTTCCCGCGTCCGGCCCTCTCCCCAGCTGACGCGTCCGGGATTGGACAGAAGCCCCGATGCTCTGCGATGTGGAAATGCAGCCGCGGCTCCCTGTGGCTCAGCGGCACCCACTGTCTCTCCTGCGGGGAAGCAGCGACAGCTTAAGCATCAGGGCCGGGCGGGACCATTGGCTGGCCAGAAAGGCTCAAGGGCGTGGGAGAAGGGGTGGGGGCAGTGGGGTGACTCTCCAGTGACCTCTGCAGTGTCTGGTGAGAAAACAGGAAGAGGGAAAGTCGCCGCGGCCACCGGGGAGGCTGGGCATTCCCAAACAACTGGCTTGTGGTCACGACGTGCTTCCTCACCCATCCAGAAAGTTCCAGTAAGGTTGCGTGGGGTCGGCAGCGGGCGGGAGGGGAGCCGGTGACGGCTCTTAGCAGGAAAGCGGCCTGGTTGCCTTTCAGGTGAATCCTCGCCATCAGGGTGGAAGCGGAGCCCGCTGCAGCCTCGTGGTTCCCGCTCGCGGCTGCTCCTCGGCACACGCGCCTTCGCCCGACTTTTGTGACTTTGGGCTTCCCCCTGCTCTAAAGGCCGCTTCCCTGGGAGCCTTGAGAGGGTCACCCCTGCACCTGCTTCGTCCACACAGGGCGGGGCCACAGCCGCTAAAAGTCAGTGGGAGGCAGTGCCCCTGGCTACTGCGCTCTAGCTGTGTGGCCGCGCTGAACGCACACGCCCACGCATGCAGGAAGATGACACCGCCAGGGTCATCCAGCGCAGGACGCGGCCGGCGTGGCGTGCAGGGTTGGGTGGTGCTGCGGTCTTGGGGGGGGTCTCCTGTCCTTCCCGGCACACCAGGCGAGCCCCAAGGAGGGCTCCACGCGGTTCTCCTGCTTAGGCATTAATGATGATATTTCAAAATTAAAAGTGGACCAAAGAGACTGTTAACCATAAGAAAAATCTAATTTAGAAAATATTTTAGTCAAGCTGTTCTAATCGAGTTGCTGGTGTGTGAAGCATATCAACTAGATTTGCATTTAAATACCGACAAGGAGACAAAGATTTATGGAAAACGTGTGTGAGCTCATATTCTGGGGTTAATTTACATTCTCTCAGGTGTCCATTACAGCCAGCCACCGAAAATAACTAATCTTCCTCTATTATTTGACCACCTGTGGTTTCATCAGAAAAGCCGTGTATTCTGTCCAGTGATTGGGGATGAGGGAGGATTTCACTCAGAATGATAAGTTTCTGGTAAAGGCTGATGATATCAGAGAGTCAGCCAGTTTGTTCACCATATTTGAATTGGCCTCAGTAAAATAAAGGACCGTAAAGGAACATTTATATAAAGGTAAAAAGATGCTTATTCTTTCAGGTTTTTTGAATAAAGATGCCAAATTGGTTCCCGCTTCTTTGTTCCCTGAATTATTTTCACTCCTCTTATTATATTTTGGTGTGGCCCGTTAAAAAGATTATCCATATTACCTAGGATATTGAAAGCGTGTAGCATTTTATTTAGTAATGAAATGAAATTAGTTCTCTGAAACGTTAAGTAGTTTTCATATTGAATTCTTTCAGACACTGGCACTTAGTGGCATCTTTCCATGTGATATTGGAGAAATGAAGAAATATTTGATGTAAAAAAAATCCTTAGAATTGAACAAAGAGATTTAGTCTGCTTTCTTGATCATATTCTACTGCAGCAGAGGCTTAAAAGCGAAAAGGAAGCAGCTCCACCACTACCACATTATCTTTGAAAACACTCAGAAAATTATTTCCCAGAATACATGCTATTTAATGAAAGAGCCCAAATTGCCCCTCCTAGCTTTCTGAGCTTGTGGGATATGCGTGCTCGCAAGTGCAGTGTTCTGCAGTTACAGCCTGCAAGCTTTTGAGCAGCTGAGGATGGTGGACCGTTTCTGCTGCTGGCCTCTGTGCCTTTCATGGCTGATCTATGTCAGCTGTGTGTGAAGCACTGTGGTCCCCGGGCAGTGGATGGAATAGTAATGGTGTCACATGCTGGCTGCTCAATGGTGCCATTGCCTGCAAATTTAAAGCCCATAATAGCTTCAGGTCAGGTTCAGAAGTTCCTGGATGGTGTCAGATGTTTGAAGACTGAATCATAGCCTGAGCTCTGCCAAAATAATGCCCCATTTTTCAAGCTTGGCCTTGGGCAGGAGTGCTGGAAGCCTCCCCTTCCTCTCAGTTACTCCTTGATAATGGAGCTTCAGGGAACATGCGCTATCTTTTCTAAAGGAATAGACTACTTGTCCGATTGGCTGCCTTCTCATTTTTTATTTTTGGTATAATTACCAGGACAAATTGTCTTGCAAATTTGGAGTCTTCTATTAGCTTCGAGTCTGTGTCCTTGCTAGCTGATGCCAGTATACTTTGTTAGTTACAAAATGTGGTGTGAGATCAGTTGGGCATTGTTCATTCAGGACTTTCCTTGTGGGTTTGAAAATGATGGTGGCACTGGTGTGGGATGCTTACAGAAAGAAAAGCAGCATCAGTGGAGCTACTTTCCTGCTTTCATGCTTGCATTTTATCTAATTCATTCAACTCCTGATGCAAACATCCATCAGTGCCTGGATTTCTGCTACACGGAAAGCTCTGGAAGAACTGGAACACCTAATTCGAGCCTGGATTGAGATTGCAAGCATGGTTGACTGCCCATTCCCATGCCCTCAGCCTGCCCACTGCTGGCTTAGGCATTCCCGTTGGCACACAAGTGCCCCCTTCTGCCTTCTTATCCAAGACTCGTAGAACTGACTCCATCTTCCCAAGAGGAGGTTGTGGGAATGAGAGGAAAGGGCTTGGGAGCATCCGGAGTGCCTGGGAGCATGCTGCTGGCCCCTTCCCCTCCTCCACACCCTATGGTCAGCCCTCGAAGGGGTCAGCATTAATGGGGGAATTGAGGTAGGAAACCTCAGGGCTGGCTCAGCTGCTAGTCCTTTTCCAGTGGACTCAGAGAAAGCAATTCAGTTCCTGCCCTGTGTCCCTGCCCAAGCCCCAGTCCTGTGTCCCTGCCCCATGTTCCTACCCAGTGTCCCTGCCTCATGTCCCTGCCCCGTGCCCTGGCCCGTGTCCCTGCCCTGTGTCCCTACCCTATAGGCACCTGGCTCTGGGAAACCACTGCAACACCCACTGGGCACCTCTGACCGACCCTCCTCCTGACGATCAGGTGGGTTGCTGACTCCACCCATGCCCAGGACTCCTGCCCTCCATGTGGCTGTCCCTGAACTGCAGATGGCACATGGTGGTGGCGCCCCTGCCCCCGGGGGGCAGCACGGACATACTGAGCGTCCTGCCAGGGCCTTGCAGTTGGTGTGCGCTCGGCTGAGACAGGCTGGGCTTCTCCCGACTTGTGCTGCCTCCCCTGTCCCTGGTGGGCTGCAGTGGCTGGGGTGGGCAGAGGCCACTCCCGGGGCCCTGCCCTGGTGCGCACGTGGTCTCCTGGGGTGGGGACAGCAGGGGCCGCTGAGGTCCGCAAGGGGATGGAGCCCTGAGGTGGGGCTCAGGTGGAAGGGCCAGCAGAGGCTTGTCCCTCAGGCGACCAGGCAGGGACAGCACGAGCCAGGGATGTGGGAAACCGTGAGCTACTGGGCACAGCAGGTCCAGCGTGTGACCATGAAGGGCAGTGAGACAAGAAGGCCCCGGAAGGGGCCCGGCATGGTGGTGGGTGTCATGCTGTGTTGTGGAGCCAGCAGAGCTTCACCCCTTAACCCTCGCCCATGTGGCTGCACTGCCACATCTTCACGAGGTGGTGTCCGGGGAGCTGCATCCCCACTCACTTGAGGGGTTGCTTGCTGCAGCCCTCTGAGAGGGAATCATTTGGGGAAAAGCTTCAGAGGTGGCAGGGAGAGCCGACACTGACAGAGACCATTGGGGGTGCAGGAAGAAAACACCCCCAGGGAAGCTACCTGAGAGGCGACGCTGGGAGGGGATTCTGGGAGAGGACGCAGGCAGATGTCACACACTGCCAAGGACAGAGAAACGTGAACATCGCTGGCCCTTTCTTTTTTCTTTTTTAAAATATTTTTATTGTAAGCAACAAACATACCAACATTCTTGACATGGTTACAATCAGCGGCTCACAGTGTCATCACATACTTGTGTCTTAATCACCATGATCATATTTTTGAACATCTGCATCTCTCCAGCAAAAGAAAAAAGAAATCATGCATGCCATACCCCTTTCCCCTCCCTTTCATTGATCACTAGAATTTCAATCTACCCAACTTATTTTAACCTTTGTTCTTCCTATTATTTGTTTATTTCTTATCCATGTTTTACTCGTCTGTCCATACCATAGATAAAAGGAGCATCAAACACAAGGTTTTCATGATCACACAGTCACATTACAAAAGCTGTATTATTATACAATCATCTTCAAGAAACGTGGCTCCTGGAACACAGCTCTACAGTTTCAGGCACTTCCTTCCAGCCTCTCTAGTACACCTTAAACTAAAAAGGGAATATCTATATAATGTGTAAGAATAACCTCCAGAATAACCTACCAACTCTGTTTGGAATCTCTCAGCCATTGACACTTTATTTTGTCTCATTTCTCTCTTCCCCTTTCGGTCAAGAAGATTTTCTCAATCCTTGATGCTGAGTCCCAGCTCATTCTAGGATTTCTGTCCCACATTGCCAGAGGTTTACATCCCTGGGAGTCATGTCCCACATAGATAGGGGGAGGGCAGTGAGTTCATCAGCCATTTCTTGAGAAAAGCTATCTTTCTCTTGTTGCCTTAGTTTGGACATTTTTAATGGCCTCAGAACTGTAAACTTGTGATTTAATAAACTCACTTTATTTAAGCCAGCCCATTTCTGGTGTATTGCATTCTTGGTAGCATTAACAAACCCAAACAGATTGAAATGAATCATCTGGATGATCAAGTATCAGGAAGGAAAAATCAACAGGGTTTTGGGGGAAGAAGTCACTAATAGGGAGAAAGCCTTGTTCATTACCCTGTTGGGGACATTTCCCAGGACAGGTGCACAGCTGGCCAGGAGGCTGTGTCCAGGCAGACACTGGACTCTCCCAGGCAGGTTGGGGAGTCTGGGAAGAGTGTGGTGTTGTCATGACAGGAGGACAGCGCCAGGAAACTTAGCTGTGGAGTGGCCCATGATCTGGGAATTTAAGTTTTAAGATGACAATGGTGTCAAGTGTATATTTCCAGAAGAAAGTTTGAAATGCACAGAGTTGTCTGCATATCATTCCGATTTCATCTTCCTTCTTCTTTTGGCCATGAGACTTTAAAAAAAGCATTCTCCCTTGAGCAAAGCAAATCAAGGAAATGGTGAGTGGTGACATTTTCCTAGTGTTGGAGCACCTTGCACTGCAATTCCTCATTCTCGAAATCCAGCCTGGACATCGTGCATCAGGCTTGGTTCCATAAAGCCAGGCCTTGCATGCCTTCCCGCATCGAGGAGATTCTGCCGCTGCCCACCTGGGGTCAGTGAGGACTTCAGGGGGAAGACATGTGAGTGGAGAAGGCCCGAGTGCCTGAACCAGGTTCATCGTGATTTCACTGCAGGTCAGAAGGGATTTAGCCATTTGTTATCATGGCCTAGGGACTCCTCAGAGAGACAATTAATCCAAGATCTATTCAGGCCACTGCATCATAAAATATAATTTTCACGATCAGAAATGTCATTTAGATTTTTATTTGACATTTCAGAAGATTTATGTGACACTTTGGAGGCCTCCGAGAAAGCATTATTAATGCCATTTTAAGGACCTGCTGGCATTCTTTCCAGGCAGATGAGCAGCTTGTTCCATGAAGTCGGAATCATCTTCTGCTCACTTTCTGCTCCTGAGTCAGACCTGGATGTGCAAAGGGGAGGTTCTGTCCCCCCCTGGGGGGGGGGGTTCACATCACCCTGGCAACACTGCTTGCCATGGTCAGGTTTTACTCGTCAGGCCCCCTTTGTAGACATTATGTCAGAGTAACTCGGTTGAACTCAACAACAAAAAGACAAACAACCTGACTAAAAGTGGGCAAAGGACTTGAACAGGCATCTCTCCAAAGAAGATAGACAGATGGGGAGCAAGCACATGAAAAGGGCTCAGCATCATTAGCCATCAGGGAAAGGGAAACCAGAGCCTCATGCCAGGCCACTTTACACCCACTAGGATGGCTATTCTTTAAGAAACAAAACAGGAAATAACAGGAGTTGGTGAGCATGTGGAGAAATAGGAACCCTTGTGCATTACTGCTGGGGATGTAAAAAGGGCAGCCACTGTGGGAAACGGTTTGTTCCTTAGAAAGCTAAGCACAGAATTACATGACCCAGCAATGCCACCCCTTGAATACACCCGAAGGGTTGAGAACAGGTGTTCAGACACAAGCTGCACACAAATGTTCATGGCAACATTAATCACAACAGCCAAAAGGTGGAAGCAACCAGGTGTCCTTCAGCAGATCAATGGGTAAAGAAACTGTGGTGCACACATGCAACGGAATGTGATTCAGCCTTAAAAAGGATGAAGTCCTGATACACGCTACATGGCAGATGACCTTGCAAATATGCTAAGAGAAAGGAAGCCAGATGTGCAACGCCCAGAAGAGTCAAAGGTATAGAGACAGAAAGCAGGTTTGTGGTTGCAGCGGTCTGCCTAGAGAGGAGAATGGGAAGCGGATGCTTTTCCATTTAGGGCATGAGAATGTTCTGGACCTAGATATGCTGAAGGTTGCACAACACTGTCAGTGTACTCCGCAACTGCGTTGTATACTTTAAAATGGTTAAAATGGTCAATTTTATTTTTTTTTTTTATTTTTTTTTTGTCTTTTTTTTTTTTTTAATTAATTAAAAAAAGAATTAACAAAACAATTAGAAATCATTCCAATCTACATGTACAATCAGTAATTCTTAATACATCACATAGTTGCATATTCATCATTTCTTAGTACATTTGCATCGATTTAGAAAAAGAAATAAAAAGACAACAGAAGAAGAAATAAAACGATAATAGAGAGAAAAAAAAAAAAAAAAAACAAAAACAAAAAACCTATACCTCACATGCAGCTTCATTCAGTGTTTTAACATAATTGCATTACAATTGGGTAGTATTGTGCTGTCCATTTCTGAGTTTTTATATCCAGTCCCGTTGTACAGTCTGTATCCCTTCATCTCCAATTATCCCTTCTCTTTTTTTTTTTTTAATTAACGGAAAAAAAGAAATTAACCCAACATTTAGAGATCATACCATTCTACACATGCAATCATTAATTCTTAACATCATCACATAGATGCATGATCATCATTTCTTAGTACATTTGCATTGGTTTAGAAGAACTAGCAACATAACCGAAAAAGATATAGAATGTTAATATAGAGAAAAAAATAAAAGTAATAATAGTAAAATCAAAACAAAACAACACAAAACAAAACAAAAACCTATACCTCAGATGCAGCTTCATTCAGTGTTTTAACATGATTACATTACAGTTAGGTATTATTGTGCTGTCCATTTTGAGTTTTTGTATCTAGTCCTGTGGCACAGTCTGTATCCCTTCAGCTTCAATTACCCATTGTCTTACCCTGTTTCTAACTCCTGCTGAACTCTGTTACCAATGACATATTTCAAGTTTATTCTCGAATGTCCGTTCACATCAGTGGGACCATACAGTATTTGTCCTTTAGTTTTTGGCTGGATTCACTCAGCATAATATTCTCTAGGTCCATCCATGTTATTACATGGTTCATAAGTTTATCTTGTCTTAAAGCTGCATAATATTCCATCGTATGTATATACCACAGCTTGTTTAGCCACTCTTCTGTTGATGGAGATTTTGGCTGTTTCCATCTCTTTGCAATTGTAAATAATGCTGCTATAAACATTGGTGTGCAAATGTCCGTTTGTGTCTTTGCCCTTAAGTCCTTTGAGTAGATACCTAGCAATGGTATTGCTGGGTCGTATGGCAGTTCTATATTCAGCTTTTTGAGGAACCGCCAAACTGCCTTCCACAGTGGTTGCACCCTTTGACATTCCCACCAACAGTGGATAAGTGTGCCTCTTTCTCCGCATCCTCTCCAGCACTTGTCATTTTCTGTTTTGTTGATAATGGCCATTCTGGTGGGTGTGAGATGATATCTCATTGTGGTTTTGATTTGCATTTCTCTAATGGCCAGGGACATTGAGCATCTCTTCATGTGCCTCTTGGCCATCCGTATTTCCTCTTCTGAGAGGTGTCTGTTCAAGTCTTTTTCCCATTTTGTAATTGGGTTGGCTGTCTTTTTGTTGTTGAGATGAACAATCTCTTTATAAATTCTGGATACTAGACCTTTATCTGATATATCATTTCCAAATATTGTCTCCCATTGTGAAGGCTGTCTTTCTACTTTCTTGATGAAGTTCTTTGATGCACAAAAGTGTTTAATTTTGAGGAGTTCCCATTTATTTATTTCCTTCTTCAGTGCTCTTGCTTTAGGTTTAAGGTCCATAAAACCACCTCCAGCTGTAAGATCCATAAGATATCTCCCAACATTTTCCTCTAACTGTTTTATGGTCTTAGACCTAATGTTTAGATCTTTGATCCATTTTGAGTTAACTTTTGTATAGGGTGTGAGAGATGGGTCTTCTTTCATTCTTTTGCATATGGATATCCAGTTCTCTAGGCACCATTTATTGAAGAGACTGCTCTGTCCCAGGTGAGTTGGCTTGACGGCCTTATCA
This sequence comes from Tamandua tetradactyla, assembly GCF_023851605.1. Taxonomy (NCBI): domain Eukaryota; kingdom Metazoa; phylum Chordata; class Mammalia; order Pilosa; family Myrmecophagidae; genus Tamandua; species Tamandua tetradactyla. The sequence goes on along the minus strand of NC_135328.1, from coordinate 118,291,024 downwards.
AAGATCAAATGTCCATAGATGAGAGGGTCTATATCTGAGCACTCTATTCGATTCCATTGGTCGATATATCTATCTTTATGCCAATACCATCCTGTTTTGACCACTGTGGCTTCATAATATGCCTTAAAGTCAGGCAGCGCGAGACCTCCAGCTTCGTTTTTTTTTCCTCAAGATGTTTTTAGCAATTCGGGGCACCCTGCCCTTCCAGATAAATTTGCTTATTGGTTTTTCTATTTCTGAAAAATAAGTTGTTGGGATTTTGATTGGTATTGCATTGAATCTGTAAATCAATTTAGGTAGGATTGACATCTTAACTATATTTAGTCTTCCAATCCATGAACACGGTATGCCCTTCCATCTATTTAGGTCTTCTGTGATTTCTTTTAGCAGTTTTTTGTAGTTTTCTTTATATAGGTTTTTTGTCTCTTTAGTTAAATTTATTCCTAGGTATTTTATTCTTTTAGTTGCAATTGTAAATGGGATTCGTTTCTTGATTTCCCCCTCAGCTTGTTCATTACTAGTGTATAGAAATGCTACAGATTTTTGAATGTTGATCTTGTAACCTGCTACTTTGCTGTACTCATTTATTAGCTCTAGTAGTTTTGTTGTGGATTTTTCCGGGTTTTCGACGTATAGTATCATATCGTCTGCAAACAGTGATAGTTTTACTTCTTCCTTTCCAATTTTGATGCCTTGTATTTCTTTTTCTTGTCTAATTGCTCTGGCTAGAACCTCCAACACGATGTTGAATAATAGTGGTGATAGTGGACATCCTTGTCTTGTTCCTGATCTTAGGGGGAAAGTTTTCAATTTTTCCCCATTGAGGATGATATTAGCTGTGGGTTTTTCATATATTCCCTCTATCATTTTAAGGAAGTTCCCTTGTATTCCTATCTTTTGAAGTGTTTTCAACAGGAAAGGATGTTGAATCTTGTCGAATGCCTTCTCTGCATCAATTGAGATGATCATGTGATTTTTCTGCTTTGATTTGTTGATATGGTGTATTACATTAATTGATTTTCTTATGTTGAACCATCCTTGCATACCTGGGATGAATCCTACTTGGTCATGATGTATAATTCTTTTAATGTGCTGTTGGATACGATTTGCTAGAATTTTATTGAGGATTTTTGCATCTGTATTCATTAGAGAGATTGGTCTGTAGTTTTCTTTTTTTGTAATATCTTTGCCTGGTTTTGGTATGAGGGTGATGTTGGCTTCATAGAATGAATTGGGTAGTTTTCCCTCCACTTCGATTTTTTTGAAGAGTTTGAAGAGAATTGGTACTAATTCTTTCTGGAACGTTTGGTAGAATTCACATGTGAAGCCATCTGGTCCTGGACTTTTCTTTTTAGGAAGCTTTTGAATGACTAATTCAATTTCTTTACTTGTGATTGGTTTGTTGAGGTCATCTATGTCTTCTTGAGTCAAAGTTGGTTGTTCATGTCTTTCCAGGAACCCGTCCATTTCCTCTAAATTGTTGTATTTATTAGCGTAAAGTTGTTCATAGTATCCTGTTATTACCTCCTTTATTTCTGTGAGGTCAGTAGTTATGTCTCCTCTTCCATTTCTGATCTTATTTATTTGCATCCTCTCTCTTCTTCTTTTTGTCAATCTTGCTAAGGGCCCATCAATCTTATTGATTTTCTCATAGAACCAACTTCTGGTCTTATTGATATTCTCTATTGTTTTCATGTTTTCAATTTCATTTATTTGTGCTCTAATCTTTGTTATTTCTTTCCTTTTGCTTGTTTTGGGGTTAGCTTGCTGTTCTTTCTCCAGTTCTTCCAAATGGATAGTTAATTCCTGAATTTTTGCCTTTTCTTCTTTTCTGATATAGGCATTTAGAGCAATAAATTTCCCTCTTAGCACTGCCTTTGCTGCGTCCCATAAGTTTTGATATGTTGTGTTTTCATTTTCATTCGCCTCGAGGTATTTGCTAATTTCCCTTGCAATTTCTTCTTTGACCCAGTCGTTGTTTAGGAGTGTGTTGTTGAGCCTCCACGTATTTGTGAATTTTCTGGCACTCTGCCTATTATTGATTTCCAACATCATTCCTTTATGGTCCGAGAAAGTGTTGTGTAAGATTTCAATCTTTTTAAATTTGTTAAGACTTGCTTTGTGACCCAGCATATGGTCTATCTTTGAGAATGATCCATGAGCACTTGAGAAAAAGGTGTATCCTGCTGTTGTGGGATGTAATGTCCTATAAATGTCTATTAAGTCTAGTTCATTTATAGTTATATTCAGATTCTCTATTTCTTTGTTGATCCTCTGTCTAGATGTTCTGTCCCTTGATGAGAGTGGTGAGTTGAAGTCTCCAACTATTATGGTATATGAGTCTATTTCCCTTTTCAATGTTTGCAGTATATTCCTCACGTATTTTGGGGCATTCTGATTCGGTGCGTAAATATTTATGATTGTTATGTCTTCTTGTTTAACTGTTCCTTTTATTAGTATATAGTGTCCTTCTTTGTCTCTTTTAACTGTTTTACATTTGAAGTCTAATTTGTTGGATATTAGTATAGCCACTCCTGCTCTTTTCTGGTTGTTATTTGCATGAAATATCTTTTCCCAACCTTTCACTTTCAACCTATGTTTATCTTTGGGTCTAAGATGTGTTTCCTGTAGACAGCATATAGAAGGATCCTGTTTTTTAATCCATTCTGCCAATCTATGTCTTTTGATTGGGGAATTCAGTCCATTGACATTTAGTGTTATTACTGTTTGGATAATATTTTCCTCTAACATTTTGCCTTTTGTATTATATATATCATATCTGATTTTCCTTCTTTCTACACTCTTTTCCATATCTCTCTCTTCTGTCTTTTTGTATCTGACTCTAGTGCTCCCTTTAGTATTTCTTGCAGAGCTGGTCTCTTGGTCACAAATTCTTTCAGTGACTTTTTGTCTGAGAATGTTTTAATTTCTCCCTCATTTTTGAAGGATAATTTTGCTGGATATAGGAGTCTTGGTTGGCAGTTTTTCTCTTTTAGTATTTTAAATATATCATCCCACTGTCTTCTAGCTTCCATGGTTTCTGCTGAGAAATCTACACAAAATCTTATTGGGTTTCCCTTGTATGTAATGGATTGTTTTTCTCTTGCTGCTTTCAAGATCTTCTCTTTCTCTTTGACCTCTGACATTCTAACTAGTAAGTGTCTTGGAGAATGCCTATTTGGGTCTAATCTCTTTGGGGTGCGCAGCACTTCTTGGATCTGTAATTTTAGGTCTTTCATAAGAGTTGGGAAATTTTCAGTGATAATTTCTTCCATTAGTTTTTCTCCTCCTTTTCCCTTCTCTTCTCCTTCTGGGACACCCACAACACGTATATTTGTGCGGTTCATATTGTCCTTGAGTTCCCTGATACCCTGTTCAAATTTTTCCATTCTTTTCCCTATAGTTTCTGTTTCTTTTTGGAATTCAGATGTTCCATCCTCCAAATCACTAATTCTATCTTCTGTCTCTTTAAATCTATCATTGTAGCTATCCATTATTTTTTCTATGTTCGCTACTTTATCCTTCACTTCCATAAGTTCTGCGATTTGTTTTTTCAGTTTTTCTATTTCTTCTTTATGTTCAGCCCATGTCCTCTTCATGTCCTCCCTCAATTTATCGATTTCATTTTTGAAGAGGTTTTCCATTTCTGTTCGTATATTCAGCATTAGTTGTCTCAGCTCTTGTGACTCATTTGAGCTATTGGTTTGTTCCTTTGACTGAGCCATATTCTCAATCTTTTGAGTGTGGACAGTTATCTTCTGCTGCTGGTGTCTGGGCATTTATTCAGATTTTTCTTGGTGTTGGACCCAGCAAGGTTGTAATATTTTTCTGTGAAATCTCTGGGTTCTGTTTTTCTTATCCTGCCCAGTAGGTGGCGCTCGTGGCACCCGTTTGTCTGCGGGTCCCACCAGTAAAAGGTGCTGTGGGACCTTAAACTTTGGAAAACTCTCGCCGTCCTGGGGGTTCGCTAGCCGAAACGGCTTGAGCCGGCCCGGGGTCCGAACGCAGGGAGGGTTGCTGGTCGCCTCAGCCAGGGAAAGAGCCCGTCCGAATTTCCTAGTCGGCCCTGGGCAACAAGCGTGGCGGGAGGGCGCCAGCAGCAGCGGCCCGCCCAAGAGAGTGCACGTTCCCCGGGAGTCACGGGTTTGGAAGGGGCCTCCCCCACCCGTCACCGTTCTCCGCGGCCTGGGGGTTTCCGATCCAATTCTCTCAGTTGGTCCGGGGGCTGCGCGTGGTGTGGGCGCCAGTCGCCTTGGTTTCAGGGGACCGCCTCTCCAATTCTCCCAGCCGGCCCGGGAAGGGGGAAGGGAGTAACTCCGGCCGCTTGCCATCCCACCCGGTAAGGCCCGCGCGCCTCGGCGATCTCACCCGAGCTGCTTCTCTCAGCCAGCCAGCCGTTCCAGGATGGGGTACGCTGTCTTTTTTATCTCTGTTGTGGCTTTGGGCGCTTTCTGTATCGTTTCTACTCCCCTAGTAGGTGTCCTGGAGAAGAAACTAAGATCCGCGCGTCTTACTAAGCCGCCATCTTCCAGGAAGTCCAAAATGGTCAATTTTACATGTTCTTTTTGCAGTTTAGGGAAGTAGGAGAATAGAGAATTGTTCTTTTTTTTTTTAAATTGGTTGAAACACCTCTTGAGAAAGCTTCCCGGCACTGGGTATCTGTCTAAGAACCTCCCACGAAGGCAGAGCCAGAGCAAGGCTTTGGGTTTGGACCTGAACTTAGAAACCACCCCCACACGGCTGGAGGGAGACGTTCTGTGGTGCAGCTGCGGTGCACGTGCAGCAGGGGCCGGCACAGGGGTGGGAGCGCGGCCTCGGGTTGGGCCCGCACAGGACTCGGAGGGTAGCCTCGGGTGGGCCCACACAAGGGTGGGAGCCGCGAGCCCGGCCGGGCCCAGGAGTAGGAAAGGCGGCTGAGGGGGAGGGCGCGCAGGGAGGGTGGGCTCGCGGGGCTGGGTAGGGGTCCCTGCCCGCGGGACCTGGAAGCGGTCGGCCCGAGAGGAGGGCTGTGGCTGGGCGTGGCCAGGGCGGCCGGGGAGGGCGGGAGAAAGGCTGCGCACGGAACTCGGTGCGCCGTGTCGGCGGTTGGCGCCAGTGTAGCCTGTGCTTTGCGGTCTAACCGGGTTTCAATCCTCGGGGAGACCATAGCGGAGAGAAAGGGCGCAGCAGCCGGGAACTCCCGCGACCGTCAGGGCGGCCCCGCCTCTCCTGTGGTCCCGACCGCTGGCAGTGGGGACGCTGCGGCTCCGGGTAAAGAGGGAAGCTCAGTGCAGCGCTCCGGAGCCGTCGCCATGGAAACGACCTGCATTTCCGAGGCAGTGAGGCGGCCCAGTTCCGGAAACTTCAGGTCATCTGCGGGAAAATAGACTTAAGAAGCACAGATGGAGGCAATGCGCAGAGAGAAAGGCGCCTGCGTGTGTTTGGAAAACTGTTAGGCCATTCTTCTGGGTTTTAAAAATGAGATCATAAATGGCAAAATGAGCGCTAAGCTGCAAGACAGGGAGCTGACATTGAGCTCACACTTTCCTCCCCTCCCAAGACTATGAGTTGACCTCAGGGTGTCCCTCGGGGGTGGGGGCTGCACAGACACGCCCCAGGGATGCGGGGAGAGTGCTGGAGCTGCGGGAGCCGGGGCAGCTGTGTGCGCGCGGGCAGAAAGCGGGCACCCACCCCCTGCGGTGCGGGGGGCTCCCGGCCGTGCTCTGCCCGCGGGGGGCTCCGGGGGGCCGCCGAGTCCTGGGGCCGCAGTCAGCTGCCTGGGACGCCGGGACAAGGGTCTCTGCGGTTAGGGGCGAGGGTGTTTGGGGTTCCACGGCCGTCTCAGCCCCGCCCTGGCGCGTTTCCCCTCCTGGCATTTGAGTAATTGTTCCAAAGTATCATCAGGAGGGCGCGGCGCTCACAGAAACCTGAGGCCGGAAGGGCCCTTTAGAAGCAATCGCTGCGCGCCTTGAGGCAGGGCCAGCCTCCCGGGTGCTGGGCCGCCTGCATGGGGGGGCGGGGGCTGCCGGCCAGGAGGGGTCCCATCGGCCTCTGCGCTGCCCCCTCCCCGTCAGTCACTCAGAGAAGGACGAGAACGAGGAGCCGAGCGTGGAGAGGACGCCTGAGCCGGCGGGGACGCGGGCCTGGGCCAGGGACCATCCAGTCGGCGTCCCCAGTCCGCGCTTTGGCTTTTCTGCGCGATTCGTGGGCCGTGGGGTCTGATAAGAGCGCGTGTCCACGCGGGAGGGGCCGGGCAGTGGAGGCCGCAGCACCGAGCGAGGCGCTGTATGGGAAAACCGCGCGGGGCCCGGGGCCGCCTCCAGCGCGCACTTGCTGCCACCCCTGGTGCACCAGCCCCAGGTCCCGGGTGGAGGGAGTCAGGCGCTGAGCCTTGCAGCTTTCCACAGCTCCGTGGGGACGGTGTCAGCTCCCCACTGCACCCTAAACCTGGGCCACAGGGAAGGGCCAGCAGCGTCTAGATGTCAGGAGGAACAGTAGTGCGTGGCCAGTGGGCGTTACCACCGGCCTGCACAAGAAGAAGGTTCTGCTAAGGGAAGAGGGAGGCCCGGGGAGGCCTTGGGATGAGGGGGGCCGTGCCCAGCCCAGATCCCACGTTTAGGCGGCCCCAGAGGCGGTCCCTGTGACTGCCGCCCTCTGCACGCGCCTGCCCTGCTCCGGCAGGACGGCTCAGCCTCTCCTCAAGGGCAGTTCCCTCTTCTCCGAAAGGCTCCTTTCCTGCCCTTTGGTATTTGGAGACTCCGGTTTCTCTTGAGGCAGAGGACAGGGCCTGGGTCGGATTTTCTAAAGGGCTGAGAGGGCCGGCCCTGCTGTGGCTACTCAGGAAGAGGCGGCCAGCCTGAGGTGGGGGCCAGAAGGGGCTTTCTTGGCCTACGGGCACTGCTGGGCTCTCCCAGGCTTGACCCGCTCCAGCACCAGGGTTGCAGGGGCACCGAGTCCATGGTGATCTCCGCGCTGCTGGGCCGGGCCCTGTTCTCCAGCATGTGTGCATGTCCGTGTTTATGTGTGTGTTTGTGTATGCATGTGTGTGTGTGTGATGGGAGCTGTCGAATGGGGGCCATGCGAAGTTGTGACCCACCCTAACTAATGTTCCTCCACACTGTCCAGCCCCCTCTGTGGCGTGGGGTAGAAGCCCAGGCAGGGAGTGATTGAAATCGTCGTGACTCTACTGCAATGCTTTATAGCTAGGCTCTTTAAAACAACCCAATCCCAACCTTGGAGAGTCTTAACAATAGCTGAAGGGGTTCTCCTTTTGGACCCCATTAGATGAGGTTTTGTCAGTTCTCCAGTAGCCCACTGCAGGTCAGAAAGAGCCCGTGTTCTCCATTTTCAGCTGGCCTGAGACCAGGGGACACCCTCCCCACCACCTGGCAGAAGGAGAGCCGGCCAGCAGGCGTTCCCCCCTGCAGAGACATATCTTGCCCATCTTCTGCCTAGGGACACATTGCAAACCCTGACTGCTCTCCAGCTGGTAAGACTGACTGCAGGCAAGATCCCACCTGGCCTTTGCTGCTGGGACAGCTTCCCAGGGACTCACTGTTGGACCAACTTGCTGCCTCAGTGTCTTTTCAAAAGAAAAGGGAAAACAACTCAGTCCAGTCCTTGCATTCCCTGGGTGTTTGCACAGGGCGGGCAGGGTGCGAGCAAAGGACTTCAGGGGCTGGAGGGGCTGTAACCCCGGCATGGGACATGTGGCCTGCTCTGTCATCTGCACAGCCTGCTGTCTTCCTGGTGGATGTAGCTCTGAACCCTGGAGGGTCCACCCAACATGCTGTCTCCCCTGAAGCCTCAGGTCTTGCATCCCCTGCCTCATTTCGCACCTGGTCCCCCCCAATGGCTGTGTCCCCGCGGCCTGCACCCCCTCGGCCTTTGCTTGGTGAGCCCTTGGGAGCTGGCATGGGGACAGGTGGCAGCTGCTGCTCCTGGGGGCTCATGGCTGCCCTCCTTTACCAAGGTGACACTGTTATGCTGCTAACTGGTGCTGTTCTTGTTTTGTAACATTGTTGCAGGAAGTGGTGCATTTAAATAAAAAAGAGTTTCCAATCTGATGTAGTTCTGTGTTTGAGGAAGTTTCCTGGGACAGATCGGGGTGTACCTGGAGCTGCCCGGTGGAGAACCCCGGCATGCCGCCTCTGCTGTCCCCCAGTGCACCAGAATCCCTCTCCGTTATTATATGGCAAATTCTTCCCGGGCACTGCAGCGTCTGTGAGTCTTCCTCCCACTTCCTCCCATCATTACAAACTTGTCTAAAGGAGTGAGGTTAGAGAATGGAAATCCAGCTGTGAAAGGAGTGCCTGCATATGTCCTGAATAGAGAAAGGCAAGACTGCGTGCGGGCGCAGGAAAGCGAGTCTTATAGCAGGAGGTGTTTCCTGAAGCTTCTACATCCTGGCAGTGCATGGAACACTCTAGAGGCTGCCCACGCCTGGCTCAGAATAAGCCCGAAGGGCTGTCCAGACTGCACTGCTCCAGGCACTGGGTGACTTCCGTGTGGCGGGTACGTTTGCCTCTCAGACTTGGGCTGGCCGTGTGGGCGCCTGCTGCCCCACGAGTGTTCAGCCCACTCACCTGGCCACCTCTCCAGGGCCACCTGCCCCATGACCACTGTGACCACCCATGCTCTATGATGACCAGGTGGGCCTCTGGGCCCTTTGCAGCCGGCCCCTCCCTGAGCCAGTGTCTCTGGGCACATGTGGGCCTCCGGCCCCTCCTCTCTGCTTCTCTGTGCCTCACCCCACAGACACACAGAGACAGAGACACCTACAGATGCACAGACAAACAGACATACAGACAGAGACACCCACAGACACACAGACACAGAGACAGACACACACAGACATTCAGATAGAGACACCCACAGACACACAGACATACAGATGCAGAGGCAGATGCACAGGCACACACAGACATACAGTAATACAGACACTCAAAGACACACAGAGACACAGACACGCAGACATACAGACACACACAGATGCACAGAGACAGACGCAGAGACACACGGACACATAGACACACAGTCACAGACACAGGGACACAGATATTGGTACCAGCAAGTGGAATGCTGTGGTTTGCAAATACCAAATGTGTTGAAATGGCTTTCTAAATTACTAAGGGGAAGATTCTGGAAGAGACATGAGAAAGCTTGATAGAGAAGGCCTAGAGTGCTCTGAGGAGCCTTTTGATAGAATGTGGACTCTAGAGATACTTCTGAGAAGGCCTTAGAAATGAGGCATGTGGACTCTAAGGATGCTTGTTAGATCTTTGGGCAGAAATGATGAACATGTCATTTAAAACTGGAAGGAAGTCATTCTTTGGAGATGGAAGCAGGATTTGAGAGTGAGAAACTCAGACGTTTAGCTGAAGAAACTTCCAAACTGAATATGTAACATGCAGCTTATAGTAAAATGCAGCAGGAAAGAGATCAGCTGAGAACTGAACTCTTGGGTACAAAGAAACCAGAAATTGAAGGTCTGGAAAATTATGGGCTTCCAGGAAGGGAGAGCCCATAGAATAGTGCCCCACATGAGGATTTCACCAAACATGGAAGCAGTCAGCCATTACAGAACAAGTGAGAATTGCAGATGGAGTTATCCAGGAAGGATTTGTGGGAAATCCTCTTGTCTGATGGGCACAATCCCAGCATATTACATAGAAAACCAACAAGAGTGCTGTGGGATCTGTATAAAGGAACCACTGCCAGTCTGGACTAAAAGGGACAGAAAAAGGACAAATTGAAGGAAAAATAATTTCAGAGGCAGAGCCATGGACGCTAAGGTCTGAAGCCAAGAAGCCTTAGACCAGGAGAGTGGACCCACCCGTGCACTTGGAGAGGGTGAGTTTGCCAAAAGGCAGTGGGTGGACCTTCTACCTGGGTGTTCTGGGAGAGTTGTCCAGGCCTTGGAGACGGTGGAGAGCACATTCCTTTGGAACTGGGGGAGCCTGGCTGCCACCCCATTGTCATGGAGGAATTATGCTGTGTCCTGGAGATGGCAGAGAGCCTGGGTGTGTCCCCGATGCTTGGAGAGGGAGGAGCTGAGAAAAAGGTGGTCTCCCCAGTGTCCCCCAAGGTTGCAACCACCTCAGTGTTTGGAGAGAAGTGGGCTACTGCATAGGCGCTTGGAAAGGGTTGGCCTGCTGCTTTCTAAAGCCCTGAGGATAGATGACTCTCAGACTCTGAAATCCAGTGAAGTTTGTCCTGCAGGTTTTTGGAACTGTTTGAGTCCGGCAACCTCTGTGTTCCTTCCATTTCTCCCTATGGAAATGACACCATATGTTTTGTGACTGTCCCTCCTTTGTATGTTGGCAGCACATAACTTGTTCTGACTTTCACAGGTCTAGAATGAGAAGAAAATTGTTGCCTTAGAATGGACCATGCCTGTGGCTGACTGATTCAGAAATTTTGTACGGGTTTTAACTTTGTATTGTATTTGTTTTGTTCCTGAAATGGTTTAAGGCTTTTGTGATATTGTGATGGAGTGAAAATATTTTGTATGTGGATAAAATGTGTCTTTTGGGGGGTCAAGAGGGTACATTGTGCTGGTTTGAATCTTTTATGTACCCCAGAAAAACCATGTTTCAATCCTGATCTAGTTGTGTGGAAGCAGCCGTTTCTGTTAATCCTTATTCCATACTGCAGGTTGGAAACTTTTGATTAGATTATCTCCACAGAAATGTGGCATGCCCACTTGTGGGTATGACTTTTGATTAGATGGAGCTGAAACTCTGCTCTTCCCACGTGGGTCCTGAGTAGTTTACTGGAGTCTTTAAAAGGGGAAATATTTTGGAGAAACCTCACAAATGACCGAGCCAACAGAAAGTTTACAGCAGAGCTGACAGAGATACCACCACTTGGAGAACAGAGACACTGATGTTTGGAGAAGCTTGGAGCCCAGCAGATATCACCATGAGATGTTGAGCAAGCCAGAACCTGGAGAGAGCAAAGGGCCAAGAGATGAAAGCCAGCCCTGGAGAAGCAAGGTAAGGAACCCCCACAGGAACAGAGGCTGAAAGGAATGGAGCCCAGGAGCAAAGGACCAGCAGATGCCTTCCCAGCTGATAGTGTTTTCCTGGCCTATCGACCTTCCTTGAATTAAGGTGTCTTTCCCTGGATGTCTTAGTTTGGGCATTTTTATAGGCTTAGAACTGTAAACTTGTAACTTGTTAAGTTCTCTTTTAAGAAGCTGTTCCAGTTCTGGTGTAGCACATTCCGGTAGCTTACAAACTAATTTGACACATGCAGGGCCACAGATACACACAGGGACAGACACGCAGGCAGGCCAGGCCTGCCGGGCAGCAGGTGGAGCCATGGCCATGGTCTGAGCTGGGGCAGCGCCTGCTGGGGGCGGCCAGGGGCTGGTCAGGGCAGGAAGTACAGGTGGAGCCATGTGTGCCGGGGACCCCCTCCCGTGCTTGTCCCCAGGGAAGTCAGTGGGAGGCCTGGGGTTCTGGGGGGCTGCTCACCAATCCCCTGTCCCACTGCCAGCCCCAGCCTCAGGGCCCTGCATATGGTCTGGGCCCTGTGGACGCTGCAGCCCACACCGCGGGGGCACACTGCTGAGGACGTGCCACGTGGACTGGGAGCCCACATGCTGTGACAGGTGCAATGCTGAGGGGGTTTAAGCCCCTCTCCCCTGTAACATGCTCTGCCCCTCCTCCTGCCCCCAGCTCGCAGCTCGGCCCCAGCCCCTGTCTACTGGCGTGGGACTTAAGGCCTGGCTCTCTAAGGTGGGAGAGGCCTTGTTTCCTGCTGGGTGCTCAGTGGCGCTGCTTCTGCCCCCTCCTCCTGAGACCTTCTGGGGAAAAAACAGACCACTTTTAAAAGAATCACATCGAGGGCAGGCCACAGTGGCTCAGCAGGCAGAGTGCTCACCTGCCATACCAGAGACCCAGGTTCAATTTCTAGTGCCTGCCCATGAAAAAAAATTGATTATCTTTCTTTAAAAATTCACTTAGGTATGTAACAACATGAATGGACCTTGAGGACATTATGCTGAGTGAGATTATTCAGAAACGAAAGGACAAATACTGTATGGTCTCAATGATATGAACTAAATTTAGTGAATGAATTTGGAGAATTTCAGTTAAAAATAGAGACCATTAGGAGATAGAAATAGGGTAGATATTGGGCAATGGGAGCTGAAGGGATACAGATTGTGCAACAGGACTGATTGTAAAAACTCAGAAATGGACAGCACAATACTGCCTAACTGTAATACAATAATGTTAGAACACTGAATGAAGCTGAATGTGAGAATGATATAGAGGGAGGAGGGCTGAGGGCACATATGAAATCAGAAGGAAAGATACGTGATAAAGACTGAGATGGCATAATCTAGGAATGCCTGGAGTGTACAATCATAGTGACTGGATATACAAATTAAAAAATGCTTTTGCATGAGGAAGAACAAAGGAATATCAATATTGCAGGGTGGTGAAAGTAGATGGTCATTCATATTTTAAAACTAACTTATGTGTGAGACTAAAGCAATAAAAGCTTATTTGGTACAAAATTTATATTTTGACTAGTGCATTTCCTAGTATAACTAATGTGGACAGTTTAATTGAACACCATAAGTTCATGGAACCTTGAATAGGGCATGAGATTTTGTAGGTTCATCCAGAATGATATCCCAATAACTCTCAGAGTGATTTGAACAGTGAATAAAAGAGTATTTGCAAAGTCCCCTTGGGGGAGTAGTGAGAAAGGGGGAAAATTCAACTTCTCTATTTGGAGGATTCCTGATATTCTCACAAGCAGTGGGGACAACCAAATCAATAGGCCTAGCCCTCAATCTTGGGGTTTGTTCATATGGAACATCCCCACAAAGGATAGGCTAAGCCTACTTAAAATTAGCCTAAGAGTCACCCCCAGAGAATCTTTTTTGTTGCTCAGATGTGGCCTCTCTCTCAGCCAACACAACAAGCAAACTCATTGCCATCGTGGGACATGACCCAGGGGTGTGGACCTTCCTGGAAATGTGGGACAGAAATCCTAGAATGAGCTGGGACTCAGCATCAAGGGATTGAGGAAACCTTCTCGACCAAAAGGGGGAAGAGAGAAATGAGACAAAATAGATTATCAGTGGCTGAAGGATTTCACTCAGAGTTGAGAGGTTATCCTGGAGGTTATTCTTATGCATTATATAGATATCACTTTTTTAGTTAAGGTATAATGGAGAGGCTGGAGGGAAGTGCATGAAAATGTAGAGCTGTGTTCCAATAGCCATGTTTCTTGAAGATGATTGTATAATGATATAGCTTTCACAATGTGACTGTGTGATTGTGAAAACCTTGTGTTTGATGCTCCTTTTATTTATGGTATGGACAGATGAGTAACACATGGATCAAAAATAAATAAATAATGGGGGAACAAATGTTAAAATAAATTTAGTAGATTGAAATGCTAGTGATCAATGAAAGGGAGTGATAAGGGGTATAGGAAAAAAAATAGGGGAAGCAAAGGCTAAAAGATATTGGGTAGATGGCAATGCTGTTGGTTGATGAGAGGGAGAGGTAAGGGGTATGGTATGTAAGAGTTCTTTTCCTTTTTTTTTTTTCTGAATTGATGAAAATGTCCTAAGAAATGATCATGGTGATGAATAAACAACTATGTGATGATACTGTGAGTTACTGATTATATTCTAAGAGTGGAATGATCATATGGTAAGTTTGTGTTTGTATGTGGTTATGTTTTAAAAAAATTTAAAAAAATATTCACCAACCCACCCTCCCATTCCCGGGACCAGAGGGTTTCTGGGATGTGAGCTCTCAGTGCGGTCCAGCGGGCACGCAGCTGTGGAGCGGGGCCCCGGGTGGACAGGATGAACTGCCCCTTTCATGTGGACCCCAATTCCACAGCATTTCCTCCCATTCCATTGCTTTTCTCACTGTGCAGATGTGCCAAGGGGACCTGCCCGAGTGTGTGGCTGCGCTCTGTCCCCCCGGGGCTGCCCACGTGTCCCTGACCACTGGGGGCCAGCTCTGCCTTGGCTGCTGTCTGTTTCCATGTGAACTTTGCTCTACGGGAGTTCTGTGTCCTTAGCCCATGCCCTCTTCCCTCTCCTGTGTGGCCCTCGTGCACCTTGATGGATGCTTCTTGGCCACTCCTGTTGGGTCCGAGAGGGCTGGCTCCCTCCCTCTTTCCTCATTGATCTTGTTTCTGAGTCTTTGGGTCATTCTCATGCTTAGATGGTCCTGAGGAGTAACTCCAGGTCCAGGTGAAATGCAGGAAAGAAAATCTAAGAAGAAGGGAAGAGGGAAAAGGAAGAGGGGCCAGTGGCTGTGCACACCCCACCCACCCTGGGACTGTGAGCCAGGCCAGGTCCCCAGCATGTCGTGTCTGTCCTGGGAGAGGGGCCAAGCCCAGCAGCTGCAATCTCCTCCTGGGCTGCTTTCTGAAGAGTTGTCCTGCAGGAGAGGGGATTTTAAGGTTTCACTGAAAATTATTTCTGTTTCTGAGCTTTGTGCCACAATTGGGAAACTGAGATTCCTGCAAAGTGACCACTTCTCTTGGGGAAGCGCCGCTCATGGTGACGTGACTGCATGTGGCTGATGGAGAGCCCGGGGCAGGGACATGGGGCACCAGGCACGTTTACTTGCTCAGATCCAGGGCGGAAGAATCGGCGGCTTCTCAGCAGGGATCTGCTGGGAATGGGGCAGTCACCGTGCACCTAAGCTGGGTCACTTTACTGCCAGATGCGGGGATGATCCTCTCCTTCTGAGGATGGTTGCAGGCATTTGGCTTCAGAGCCTGCCCACAGGGTCGAGAGGGATGCCGCAATTGATGGAGAGAAAATCTCTTCCAGTGCAGGACATAGAGGCCCGGTGGCTTCATGTCAAAGCAAGTTGAACTGTGCTGAGGTCAGGGGCGCAAGCATTTTTCTGAAAAGTGTCAGATAGCAAATGTTTAAGGCTTTGTGAGGCGTACTGTTCCCACGGCAATGCCTGGGCTGTACCCTTCGGTGCCCAGCAGCCTCAGGCGGTGCATTGGTGGATAAACTGTGCTGGTAAACCTTTCCTTATGGACTCTGAAATCTGAATTTTTATCTGGTAGATCACAGCTTCAAAGAATGTTTACTTTTTTGATAAAAAATACTTGGATGCAAGCAATTTAAATAGTCCGTCCTAGCAAGTCATGGACAAAGGCAAGAATTTGTGAGATGAAAATAAATATTTTAGGCCACACGCCTCAGTGGAATTTGGTTAGCTGCACTGAATGTCCTTGTGGAGGCAGAGCTCTAGCAGCAAAGCAAGCCTGCAAAATGAGAGGAAGGCAGAGGTTTTTAAAATCCTGGCACCGTCCTCACAAATCATGCATTCATATAATTTACATGCTCATTTCCTCTTTGATAAAATGTTTGCTCCTGAAATTATTTCAGGACTTTCACTGTCGGTGAAAGTTGTTTCATTTTTTTCTATTATAAATTCTCAAAACCTGGTGCTTCACTGCATATTCCATTTTGAATGTCTTCAGTTCTGCAATTTCACACACCCCCTTATCTTCTAAATTTAATTCTTTTCCAGAAGTCCTGCAAAGAAAACAGCAATAATAATTCTTGAATATTCACAATTATCTTCTTACAAGTGAATGCGAGAGGATTTTATTGCATATTTAAAAGGGTTTTCTTTAATTTAAAAAATTGTTTCTCCAAGTTTAGCTGTATGATACAGTAGTGATCATTTAACGGGTATTTCCTAGGTCTAGAAGTATTTTTCTAACTCAGAAGAAATAGTTTTTTCCCAGCACTGAACTGGGCACTGCGGTAACCATGTGACTGCCTCACAGTTGGGAGCACTCAGACCTGAAGTTTTAGGCTAGCATTAGCTCAAGCTGCAGTAACCTTACCCTTTTGGCAGCAGTCAGTCCCTGACCATCGAGTCTTCACATCCACAATGCTTGGCTAAACAGAGCTACCAGAACATTCAGTGAAGTCATTTAGTAAATGATCAAAGTAGCTATTTCAATTGATTTTATTTTCATTGCCCCCTGACCGAGCTGTGAAGGCTCCTGGGTGTGGCGAGAAAGACGCATTTCACCTTCAGTGTCTCTGTGTTTGCCCGAGGCTGCTCCTCGTGAACCGGTGACCCTAGGCCCCAGTGGCCTTGCCGTAGTCCTGCCCTCACGCAGAAGGACCTGAGCCAGGGAGGCGGCTCAGGGGGCTGAGGCCTCTGCCAACCCCCAGGCTTGGGCCCTAGCTGCCTCCTCCCTGCATCCTTTCCTGTCCTTGGTGCACTGACCTGCACACATGAGGTAAAGTGACCGGCTGCTGGTGGACATGGCAGAAAAGATGAAGATGGAGGAGGAGAGGCTTGTGCAGATGACTCATGAACTCAGGGCCCTGTGGCTTCAGGGATAAGTGGCATAAAAGCCAAATGAATGAGAACCATGTGTGTTGCAGGCTAGCAAAATGCCTACATTGTTTTAGTAGCATGTCCCGGGCTTGAGCATTTGTTTGTCTCTGAAATTTAAGGTCATGGAGAGTGAAACCTTGAAATGCTAATGCTGCAGGCCTCCTGGTTTAAGGAAGACTATCTGTTATGCTTGAATCTTCCTTGCTGACCTTTGAGTCAAAGTTTTGTTTTGTGTGAAATTATTTTTGTTATTCTATATTTTTGCACTCATAACACAGACACAGCCTTCTCTGAGGCATTACAAAAATAAAGTAACCATTTTGTCCACTGGGCTGTTTCATACAAAGACATTTCTTGAGCTCAAAAGAAATTGTTAACAATTCATGTGTTGGACACTGAATGGCAGTATAACACTGCAAATAAGGCAAAAAGAAGTGTGCAGCTCAATTTCTTTGGAAATTAAATTATGATGGCTTTGTTTAAGTGCATTTTATTGCCATAGCTGTGCATGTGGAGAGTTGAACCTTACTTTTATCTGCTGAGACCTGATAGTGGAGTCAGACTTAAAACTTGTAACTAACCAGTTCCATTGAAATTTGTCTAAGTGATGAATGAGGAGAGAATGGTGATTTTGAGATTTGCATTGAGTGTTTGTTTTTTTATGGTTTTAAGGCTTTAAGCAACTGCCTGCTGTGGTAGCTCACACTCAGAGCTCTTTTTCTTTCATCTGAAGGAAGCATATCTGTGTGGGCAGGTTTCAGGCAATGCTCATTCATCCCCTCAGCAAGTTCTTGAGTGAAAAGGTTGATTTTCTGGGTATGCAAGCAAATATCTTGCATTAACACAGTTGCCGTGCTGTTTTCCTAGCAGATTGAAAAGTGACTGATATATGGCTGGAAAGCGAATGTTATTGTCCTGCGCTCTGGTGAGCGTTGACTGCAGCTCTCATGCCTTCCCATTGTCTTAAGTCTGACTGCCGTTAGACTGACTGATCTTCAGTACAAAGCAAATGGGCCGGGCCAGCTGGAGAGCGCTGATGTGTTCTGCTTCTGTCCTGTGGCCTCGGACAGCTGAGGGCCATGGCAGTGTGGGTTCAGCAGCGCTGACCTGAGGGTAGCCTCTGCCCGGCAAGGAGCACTGGCTGGGGTCCCGATCTTCCTCACCAGGGGCGGCAGGCAGGAGTCCCCGAGTTCTGTCCAGGAAAGTTCTGGAATCTCAGCTAGCCGACCAGGGGCCGCCTTGCAGCTCAGTGTCACTGCCTCCAAAGCTGAGGCTCGCACAGCTGTGCACAGCCTCTGCAGTGGTGCCTTCCAGTGAGAACTGGGACACAAAAGGGCTTAGCACCAGCCTCCCCACCACAGGTCATCTGGCGGTTGTGTGTACGTGGACTGGACACTTCTGAGGCCCTCCAGGCTTTCATGCCGGCCGCGACGTTGTGACAGATGGTGAGGAAAGGATGGGGGACGACAGTTATGGCAGTGCCCTTCTCATTTGGGGGACTCTGATCAATAAAAATCGGCCCTTAGAAATGATTAGAGGAGGGTTTTGGTTTGTATCACCTCACTTTGATGCCGGGGGCCCCATCTGTATGCCCAGATGTCCGAGTCTGGTCTCCTCTTCCTCCACGAGCGCTAACAACACTAAGCATTTTAAGTGGTCCTGTGGTTTTCCCATTTGAGCAGAGCAAATGTGGCCAGTGGAAAACTGCTGCTTCTGATGGGTTCTTACTTTTTAAGAGGAACCTTTTTCCCTTTTAAGATGAAGCTGGTAGCCTTTGAAACCATGGTTAGCCCTGGAAGCCCAGGGATGGTTCCAGGCAGAGCAGATGGCATGGAATGCGCTTCTGGTCTCTTTCAGGGGAGTTTAGCTGCGTTTCATCCCCCTGCACTGGAATTTCCTGTTGTCTGTCCTCTGCATTGTCTGCTTCACACCTCTTCTCTGCCAGGAGGGGAGGGATGTAGAAAACAGTCTAAGTTGGCAAATCCACCCTTTCCCAGATACCAGTTCAAGCATGCACACCCACATACATGCACTCACTCACACATGCATGCACAATGTCACATGCACACACTCACACACATACACTCACACACACACTCACACTCACACACACATGACTTACTGTGTTGGTTTTCATGGGCCATCGCTTCCGGAAGCCCGGCCTGTGCCCCCACTTTGGGACAAAGTGAGCTGGAGCTCCTGGACACTGGTGGCCACCTGGGCCTTGGGTGATACCCTGAACAGGGACCAGCCTGCGTGCCAGAGCCATGGCTGGCCACAGAGCACCACGGGGGCAGCTGCCCACAGTGGGTTTGGTTTGAATTGCACAGTTATACACATTGCATGTATGGCCAACTTTCACAAATTGGGAGCTTTCAAATCAAAGCCTGATGTCACTTCCTTTGAGAAATCACTGGATCTGCCACACCAGCTTCCTGCTTGCATGACAGTTCTGAGTTCTGAGTTCTGAGTGCTTTGGCTGCCCAGGTGCCATGCAGTCTCCACCAACTTTCCATCTCCTGCCCGCGTAAATCGCCGACGGTGGCACCATTTGTGGGGTCCGCCCTGCACCTGCCACCTCCTTGCATCTGTCACCCACCAGGCTGCTGTGCCCTGAGGAAAGGGCCAGCAGCCTCAGCATTCACCTGGGCCTCTGTGCAGATGGAGCAAGCATTGCAAGGAAGCTCTGATTTGCGAAGGAGAGGATGATGTCAAAGGAGGAGCATTGGCATCGGGTGTGCTGGTCCCATATGGTTTTCTTTAAGGCATTGAGTAAGGCCTGTCTCCAAGTGCCTGTTCCCAGCTGTGACCTGTATCAGCACTGACATGGCCAAAGGGGCCTTGTGGACCATGGGGCTCTTCCCCTCGCCAGGGCTGTCACTCTGTCATCCTTCTAGCAGCTGCATTCAGCTCTTAATACAATGATGCAGAAGCATTATTTTCAAACAACTCCAGAGAATGTTTCACTAACAATTTAAAAGATGACTTGCTCTCAAATATACTTTAAGAAGAAGAAGTATTTTCCCCTGATACTTTTTGAGCCATGTAAACTTTTCTAGCTGCATTTGAGTTTGGGTGAAAAAGTGTTTTCCTGGGGGTTCGAGAGTGGTTCACTGGTGGAATTCTCGTCCGCCATGGGGGAGACCCAGGAGAGATTCCCAGTCCATGCATGTCCCAAAAAAACATATAAACAAGCAAATAATTCAACAAACAGGCTGCAGTAGCGGGTCACAGCACCACAAGTCGCTGGACGTGTCCATATTGAATAAGCAGTGACAAAATTGTAAGAGAGCAACTAGTTGCTTTAAAACAAAAGCATTTAACTACTGTCCCAGCAGAACTACATCTGAGGGTGTCTCTTGTACAGATGGGTCCGCCAGGCTCGGCTCTCTGGGTTGAAGCCTCACCTGACCTCACCTGGCTGGCAGAGCCTTGAGGCCTTGGTTGGCCAGGTGGGGCCCTTCCCCAGGCTCTGAGCCACACTCACCCCATTTACACCTATTCCAGGCTCACACACCTTCTGTCGCCACATCTCGGCATCTAAGCCATGGCCTCCTAGCACAGAGACATGGCAGCAGGAGCGCACGATGGGGGTGCTTGGATGAGCCTTTGTGAGGTCAGTTCTTTCCAAGGGGCTTTACACGATGCTTCTAGATGAAAGTTGCGTGGACAGAGAAGTGCTGTGTGAGGTTTGCGAGCGTGGTAGATTCTTTAAAGGGGGGATGTTAAATTGAACAAGTCCTTAAATAAATAATGCGTTGCCTGCGGGAGCACTATGCCTGCTGCTGGCTGCTCTGGACATGGTGTCTGTTGTCCAGTTTGTGTGTCCCTGCCCCCTGGCCCACTTTGCTCCTCTGGACCCTGCCCATAGCTACATGTTTGACTGTGCTGCACCTGTCGCCCCTGGCACTGCAATTGCAGCGTGAGCAGAAAGCCCTGAATCACCCCCAAATGCTCAGCAGGCAGCTGGGAGTTCCCTCCCAGGGCCATGCCCCCTCCCCAGGCCTTTTCCTCATTCTCCTGGGGCTCTGGACCATGTCCAGTGGCTCACACTCGCTCCCACCCCCCCAGCACTGGCACCAGGGCTCTGCAGAAAACAGAGCTGACAGGGTGTGGAAATGTGCAATGTGTCAGAATCAAGAGAGTTAGAATAGGAATTGGCCCCAGCTCCTCTGGGGATTGGCCTGTCTGACTTTCATAAGGCAGTTTGTCGGTTGGAAACTCTGCTGAAAGTGAAGTTGAATTCCCCAGGAGAAGCAGGCTGGTTGAAGTAGAGGCAGAAATTCTCTCTAAACCTCTGAAATCCTCAATTCTGGCTGTAAGACCTCCCACTGATTGGATGAGAAGACCCCCCCCCCTCGCTGAGGGCAAGCTTCTCTGTTGAATGTAGATACAATCAGTTGTAGAGGCAGTCAGCTGACTGTAGATGCAAATCTATCAATGATATCAAGACTCTCACAGTAACAGTGAGGCCAGTACTTGACCAACAACCGGAGACCATTGTCCAGCCAAGCTGACGTGTGACACTCACCGTCGTGGCAGTTTTTTTATTTTTATTTTTATTTTCTGTTATCATAGTCAACTGTTTCTGCCTAATTAGAAACTGTGTCCATGATCTGCTCCCAGCTTGCATGGCTCTTTTGGGAGAGGCAACAGAGGATAAATGTGATTCTTTTTCGAGCCCTGAAAATGATGTGTTGCATCAGCCTGTTCAGATAAGGCGATTCTTTGGTTTGGACTCCTCTAATCCCGCCACCCATCTTGAGGCGATCAACATGGCTGAGCTTCAGCTCAGATCGGAGGTGCTGTGTGCTCTGGGCGACACTGATGCTGGGACCGTTTCCATTTTCCTGGAGTGTGATTTAATTTCTCAAGTGAGATGGTGCAAACAGAGTCAGCCCCTCTGGAGCTGCGTCGCCCACCATGCAGGTGGTCTTGGGGGAAATGATGCTTGCTGGGGGACTCATGTGCTTACCAGGGGCAGAAACCAGGGTCGGGATGGGGCCTGTGTTGCCCTCACCTGATTGTTCGCACCTTGTTTCAAGGCAGTTGGGGGTTTGACCTTCTCTTCTTAAGTGTCGGCCTGGCCTCCTCAGAGTGATGCACCCAGGTGGCACCCCCAGCCACCGGTCCAGCTCCTCCAGGGCTGTCCCCTGCGTTCTCGGACATGCGAGTCCCACTTCATGAATGGGGAAACCGAGGCTGGGAGGCATTTCACAAGTGGCAGAGCTGAGGTGCCCAGTCAGAATCGGTCACAGAGTGTCGCTATACATGTGGAAGATACAAGCCAGTAGTATTAGAGCATGCCGCACCCAGATGAGAAGTTTCTTTCCTTACACCTACACTACATAGTTACTGGTGGTGAAACGACATTAGAACCAGAAACCAAGATGCAGGAGAGCACCTTGACCAAGGCCCACGTGGAGCCAGCGCCACTGGAGCACGCTCCCAGCCATCAGGCAGATCCGTGCATGTCCTCCAAGCCGTGGGCAGTGAGTAGCAACCATCAGAGGCTGGCTCAGACACAGGCAGTGCAAGGTTTCCCTTTGGGGTTAGGATTTCTCACAATAACCAGAGCACTAGGTGAGACCTGTAAACTGACTGGTGGAAGGAGACCCAGTATGCTGTGGATGTGGCCTCTAGGTGTGCTGCATTTGTCACGCATCATTTCTTCTCCAACGACAGACACTGGGCAGAGGACAGTCTTCTGAAGAGACACAGACCTGTGTCTCCAACAAACCTGGGGTCCGGCCACCGGGTCCCAGCATGCCACGTGGTGCCCGCAGTGTGCCCACCTGCCCCGGGTGAGGTGGGCAGTGGACTCGGGCCCTCCCGCCAGCCCCACCAGCGCATGCTGCACCCCCAGGGGAACGAGGGGTGCCTCTACCCACTCAAGCTGCGAGAATCCCGGCCCGACTCAGGGGGCACGTGCTGCCCCTCGTCCATGCCTGCAGTGAAGAAGCCTGTTGGGCCTGCCCTGCTGTGGTGGAATTTAGGATTGCTGGAGACTGGCCCTGTTCTGAGGCTGCTGCCTGGGCCCCAGACATGGCCGAGTCAGTGGGCACCTGGAGGGTGATGTGAGTGCACTGCTGTGTGTGACCTACTCTGGCCAGCCTGCTGCATGGTGATTGAATCTGTAGCTGGGGAGGAGGTGAAGAGAGAACAGATGCACCGTCCCAGCCTGACACACTGGCAGGTAAATAATAGGTGCTCAATAAATAGTCACTGAACATCATCAGGGTTCAGAGCAGGAGGAGTCACCTGGGAATGGGATAAAGAAGGAAACGTTCAAGTCTTTAACGAGCCTTGGGCCACAGGGCAGGGCAGTACCCAGTGTGGGAGGGGACACAAATGGAAAAAATGCACATGCAAAGCCACACAAGGAGAGAGCCAGCCCTTCAAGAAGAAAAATGAGCAAAGCAGATAAGTTGGAATATCTTTCAGGTTGGAGAATAGTCCTCTGTGCACCCATTCATCTGTCCACAAACGCTTGTCCAGTGTTGGGCAGCCTCAGGTGAAAGCGGTACACTCAGGGAGGTGAGAGCCAGATTTGGGGGCGCCTGGAATGCCAGACTCGGGACCGTGACTGTTGACTTAAGAATGGGAAGCCACGATGGCGGCTGGAGTCCAGGATGAGTTGGCAGGAGCCAGTGGGGTGCGAGGGGCCGCACCTGACGGCAGGCTAGGGAGGGCAGGGGCTGGGCTGTGATGAGATGATAGTACCAGCCCTTCTAGGGGCTGTAAGGACAGGGCAAGTGGGACACCCAGAGAGGGCTGCTGTTCCTGCCAGGATGCACAGCTCTCTTTTCTCAGGGTGGCTGGGTATGCCTTGCATCTCCCTGAATCTCACCCTGGCACTGATGGGGTCACATCCAGTCCCCTAGGACACCTCATTTGTAGCCCCCTTGGGCTGAACCTCTCTGAGAATTTGCAGATGTCGTTAGTTCAGATGTGGCTCGTTGGCGAGTAGGATGTGCAAAGGTCCTGCTGAGTGAGGCCCAGCAGAGCCCCTGGGCCTCCCCCGAGACCAGTGTCCAGCCACGCGAGGAGACCGGAGCAGACCAAGGAGTACTGTGTGACAGGGCCGGGGACCTGGGACCGTGGGGCCAGCACTGCCCCTGCATCCTTGAGGTCAGACTTCCTGGCCGCCTGTGTTGTGGTGTTCGCTTGTGCACCCTGGCGAAATAAGGCCACTGTCGGCTGAGCAGAGATTTCCCAAAAAGCAAGAAATTTATTTCTTTTAATCTTGAACAGGACTTATTTTTAAAACTAGTAACCACACTGAATTTTGAAAATGTCAAATTTATAAAAGATTAACACTGTATAGATATGTAAATCAGATTAAAAAATTAGGTTAAGCACTCAGCTTTGATTGCATGAACTCATGGTAATGAGAACATGGCTTACATTTATTTCTCTCTGACATCAGAATTGTACAACAGTGCCTGAGGGAAAATTCTCAGGTGGCTCGAGAGAAAAGGGCTCCATGTCTTGGCTGTTGATCTCTCTGTTAGTGAGGTGTCAGGTGGGAAAGGCTGGGCGGCGCAGGAGGAAAAAGCAGCAGTTGTCCAACCGTTGAGCACATTGATGGATTTCAGTCACAGTGATGAAGTGACTGCAAGCTCGCCGCAGACGGCAGGTGACCATCCACTCAGAAGTGACCAGCACTCAGGGGGAGGTGACCTGCACTCAGGGAGGTGACCGCATGCTCACTGCAGATGGGAGGTGACCGTGCACTCGGGAGGTGACCAGCACTCTCTGCCTGGTCCCGCACAACCTCTCCCTGTCTCCGGGTGCTGGTGATGACCGCTACTTTCTTTAGCAATCATCACATTTCTTTCATGTGTGATGTACAGCTGTGCGTTAAGGTTCTGAGAGTCCTGAAACAGAGTAGCCTGTTTACACTGGATTAATTCACATTTCCCACATTTATTTGGCCACAGAATATTTTTTTGCACAAAACCTATGAATACCACCGCACTTTGAAATGTGCTCTTTGGGATCATTTGCCAACTTTTCTGGGTTTTGCCTGAGGAAGAGACTGTGTCCCATTTGCCCTGTGCCCAGCAGGTGGTGAGTGCTCAGCAAAGATGCAGCAGCTCAAGTGATGAGGCTGGGGGCAGCTGGGAGCCAGCAGGGCCCGACATGGGCCATAAAGCTCACGACGATTGGGTCGAGCTAGAGGGGATGGGAGAGGTGTGAACTGCAAGGGCTGCCCCGATGCCTGCCACATGCCTGGGGTTTGCTGGGACACTGCTGCAGATGCTCATTTTAAAATTGCACCAAGTGGCCATTTGGAAAGGAAGTATTTGGAAAGATCCCCTGAGGCCTTTGCATCCTTGCAGTTGGGGACCCTGCAGCTGGGACACCACCAGCTCCTGTCTACCTTCCAGACCGCAGACATCTGGGAGAGCTATGGAAGTGGTGGGGGCGCAGAGCTACAGGTGCCCGTTCCCAGTGCGAGCTCACCGGGAGCGCCTGTCTCTTATCAGCGGGTGTCTGGGAGATTGAAAGCCCACCTCACGGGCCTCCCCGTGGCCATTTTGCTATCACCCCGAGTGCCGGCACTGACAATGGGCTGAAGCGGGCGGTGCTTGTGGCCTGTGGTTGGCGGGAGCGTTCACACACAGAGGCTCGATCACACTGTGTGCTGGGTCGCTTGTTTGGCTGCCCTGATTGGAAAACGGCAGTTGATTCTCTTGGCATCTGCACTGCGGAGCACGTGAAGAAGTAGAACTTCCCTTTTGCATGCCCCGAGGAGCTGGCACACGGGAGTTTGAAGTTCAGCCTCGTTCGAGTGGGGACGTGCAGTTGCCAGGGTCTCGGTGTCAACCTTGCTTTTCTTATTCTTTCGCTTCAGGGAGAGAGGCAGAGCAGACAGTGATGTTAATGCTGTGATATGAAATTTTTCTTCTGTAGTTGCCCGAAACAGTGGTTTTCAGGTGCCCACAATGGCAGCAATTACCAACAGCTGTGTTTGTGGCTAGAGCCATGTGCCCACGTCTCCTGCTGTCGGGCGGCTGCACTCAGCCTCACACAGGCGCTCCACACGCGCCGCCTCCACCCTGTCATGAACTGAGGCTCCCGCCTGCAGCCTGTTGATACAGCAAGTATTAAAGTGACAGCTACCAGCTCTGTTTCCTGCCCCATCTCCCTGCACAGTCGAACGTAGCATGGCTCTTACTAGTAGCAGATGCTGGCAACCCTCCTTGGACGTTTCTTGGAGAAAATGCCCTGCTACTCCCTTAGCCGGGGTGGGGGCTTTGCGCAGAGCTCCCCTGGGGCTGTGCAGTTGTGATTGTCATTCCACTGGCCGCTCACTGACCCC
This sequence comes from Tamandua tetradactyla, assembly GCF_023851605.1. Taxonomy (NCBI): domain Eukaryota; kingdom Metazoa; phylum Chordata; class Mammalia; order Pilosa; family Myrmecophagidae; genus Tamandua; species Tamandua tetradactyla. Next base: position 118,265,347 of record NC_135328.1, on the reverse strand, counting down.
TGCTTTTCTCTCAGGTGATTCCTTCAGGACTTTTTGGTGACGATGACATTTTTATTGCGTGTGGACAGGAGAAGTTCTGTTATCAGGATGATTTCTTGCTAGATGAAAGTGGTAAGAAAAAAAAGTTCAAAACAGGGGAACTTTGAGGCAGCTTCAAATGAGCTGCACTGGGCCAAGAAAGTCATTCCAAAGTGAGCAAATCAGTTTCAGGTTCTCAAGCTGCAAGCCTTTTCCATATCTAGAATTTCTTTGAATTTTTTTATGTAGAAAATAGATGAAATGATCGTTGGAAATCTTACATCATCTGAAGAGGAACTTTGAACAGCTAAGATATAACCCCTTAATCGCTAAATTCATGCTTCATAGAAAATAGTGCTGATTTCTACACTTTAATTGTATATATCTTTCTCAAGATTTATTGTGGGAGATTTATAATCATAAAATTACGAATGTGTTTCGGCTCGGCCTTCACGCGGCCTCCTTTAGTTCCTAATGGTGCTGCCTTTCGCTGCTCTGGGGTCAGCGCTTCGCTGGCGTCTCGGGGAGGGCGACCGCCGGCCTCCTCCTGTCCAGAAATGCTACTGAGAAAAGAGGAGGGGCAGAAGGAAGCACCTTGGGGAACAAGTAGGAAAGCTGTGGCTGAGCATGAGTTTCTTGGTTATTATGGGTTTTGTTTTTTGTTTTTTTGATTATTTCTCTGAACGTTAAGAGTATGCCACAGGAAGGTGAGTGCACAGAACAGAGACTCTTCCTTGATAATAGTAATAATCCTAATTCTTAGGAAATTTAGTGTACTTATTGACAAGTCAATTCTGTCTATGTAAATGCTTTTGAAGTATGATGAATATTATCAGATGGACACACAAAAAAATAATTGTTAGCTTTTGACCAAAAAAAGAAAACCAGAGCACTAATGAAAACATGAAAGCGCGTACTGGTTCACCCTAACATGCACATCTCCATGCATAGTGTCTGCACACGCGGTAACAGCGTGTCTTGTATTGAATATATGTGTGCAGCATAAAAGCTACTCATACAGATTGGTCTATGCCTGTTTTAGTTTGCTAAGGCTGTGGAATGCAGCATGCCAGCAATGGAATGGCTTTTATAAAGGAGATTTATTTAGTGACACATCTACTAATCCAGGAAGGCATGCGTGATGTCTGCTGGCTTCTCCCTGCTTCTGGGTTCAGAGGCTTTCCCTGGGGCGGTTCCTTTCCGCATATCCAAACGCCTGGGTCTGAGCTGTCTCTCCTCTGAGTCTCACGCATTGGGAAGGCTTTCCCCTTAGCTCTGCAGGTGTGATCAGCCACAGGGGAGTTTCACCTGCTGGTGATTTACATCCACAGCAACAGAACAACTGGGTGCTGTCACCTGGCCAAGTGGCACCTGGTCCTATTACAGTGAGTATATGCAGTACGAATTTGAACATACTATAATTATTTTGTCATTTAAAAATGGCTCAGCATATGTAGAGAGGGTAAGAATTTTTAAATGCCCCTTTAGCATGAAAACTTCCAGGGTCCCAAATTGTGTATAAATGAATCATTTGAAGAGATTTATGCTATTTTGGCTCAAGACCCTAATTGGAAGAGTGGTTTGGAATGTCTTTTCTGCTAAATATTTTTTCCTGTAGTTGTGTTCTGTCTTTCCCGTGGGTGGAAGCTGCCTTGTGGGGCGGAGTGACTTACTGAGTGCATGGTGCTTAGGGATCGTCCCCAGCCAGCCCCTTTTAAGAATAGGACATTGGCCACAGCAGAGTGTGGTGCTCTGACATTCCCAACATCACAGGCCAGACGGAAATGCTGACAGCACAGCTGTGAGAGAAATAACCTGGCTGGACTTTCAGTTAAAGGACATAGCTGCTTATGATGGCATGGGCAGGGAGAGCAGATGTGCCCTGAAATGGAAACTACAGTTCTTGCTTTGATATAGAAATCAGCCTGTTGGACTCGCCTGGACACAGAGTTGCTTCCAGGCCCCTGGCACTCCCCAGCCCTGTCCTGCCCACCTCACTGACCCCATGGCCGGCTCTTCCCCTCCCTGCCCCGTGCTCTCAGCTGGGGATGCAGCCGTCCCTGCTCACGCCCATGGTGGGACAGCAGGTCTTCCAAGAGGTGGAACAAAAGACCACCAGAAAATAGAAATACCTCGTTCCACTATAAAGAATGTTCTCAGGGACACGCACGCATGCGCATTCGTGTGCTCACAAATGCAGACGAGGGATCCCGCCTGCCTGTGGCTCTGGATGGGCCACTTCTGCCGTGTGTCCTTTGGCCTTTCTAGGGTGACAGTGCCCCAACCTTTTCTTGGTCTGAAATACATTTACTTAGTAGCACTGTCCTCCCCACCCCCAGGAGAATGGGGGCATGGGGACAGCTTTAGGAAAATCGTCTAAGTTGAGATTTTACTTCCTTAGATGAATTTGGCCTGAGGCTAAGTTCACAGGCTGACACCTGTGGTTTTCTTGAGCTTTGCAGCATGTTCTACTGCTAATGGGTTAAAATTGGGATCTTTTCTCAGTGCTCTGGGCATGATTTATCCCAGCCTATCTGTGCTTGCTGATTGGTATCTGCAGACTGTGGCTTTATTCAGCCTTCCCGGCAGCAGCTTCCTCTCAGGGTATTAGTGGGGGCCAGAGACATTTCGGAATTAAAGCTCTCACCCACACAGGGCTGGGCTTGGTACTGGCCCCAGGAACTGGCCTTTTGCCACAAGGCAGCAATTTTAGTCCATCTTTCAGAACAGCCCTTCCCTGTGTGCTCTGGGTAGAGGGTCGCTGGGTCTCCTGGCTGGGAATCATGCCCTGAGAGGTGCCCCTTTCCCGGTGCCTCATGGGCCACCACAGGGTCAGAAGGTAGGAGCTGCCTTCCTGCCCGACATCATCACAAGCAACTGAAAGGAAAGAGAAAACTCCTCCTTCACCTGGTGAGGGATGGGGCATTTGGCCATGCCGTCAGCGGCCAGCAGCCCCTCAGGCCTGGGCCCTGGCTGTTCTTGGAGGTGACAGGGCAGCCGTGCAACTGCTCCTGCCTGGTCATGGGGCTTAAGAAGTAGGCCAGGCTGGAGGAAGTTAGCTCAGAGCATGGCGCAGGGACACTGATGAGCAGCTGACAAATCGGGGGGTGGCCATTAAGAAGTGGTGAGCACTGGGATTGTCCACCTTGCACCGGGAAGGGACAGGGCCCCGGGGGGTGAGTTGAGACCCCACCACCTCCGGCCACCCCCCCCACACACACACCTCCTTGGTCACTTCTTCATCCCTGCCAGGCCTGCTCCTCTCATCAATTGAAAATTCTCTCATCCTCTGTTTTTTTGTTTTTTTCCTAAGATGTTTCTCGTTTTTGATCAACCAGATCCCAGGTGCTCTTGATTCCGATGTTAAGGGAGTTATTTCAGGCAGACATGTGTGCTTGGATAGTGCTTCGAGTTGTCCAGATTTGATTTCAATTTGGACTTGAAGTTGAACTGGTTTTGTTTGTGTGTTTGGCCTTCCTTAGGTCTGATGCCTGTTAGGAGATGAGTGAGCAGCTATGCTGCCTTTGCCTGCCCCCCAGGGCCATGGCTGCTGGGCCCTGGGCAGTGGTGAGGGCTGGGGGTGCAGTGTGCACCCCGAGAGCCCTGCCAAGGCAAAGGCAGCAGCCTGAACCATGCTGCCAGTGAACTGTGATGGGGGGTCTCCTTTCCTGGGGCCGCCGTGACCTGGCACCAGACAGCAGCAGGCCTGAACAGGGGGCCATTGTTGGCACCAATGAGGTAGAAGTGAGAGGTCCAAATCCAGGCAGTGTAGCTCTGCTTTCTCCAAAGTCCATGGCATCCCTGTGTGGTGGCCAAGTCTGACCCCTGTCACCCAGCCATCTGTCTTTCCCCTGGCCTCTGCTTCGTGCCCAAATTTCCTTTGCTTCCAGGGACTCCCATCATGCTGGAGTAGGGCCTGCCCGTTTCAGCTTGGGCTTATCTCAGTAGGGGCTGAAAGCCCTCCCCGTTTTCAAGTGGGTTTCCAGCCGCAGACCAGGTGGGGCTTGGCCGTGGCTCTGTGAGGAGTGATTGGGGTGCTGGTTTAGAGGCCAGGAGCTTCCGGAGGTGCCGGCAGTGGGGGCAGCGATCAGGGAGCCAGCATGAGGGTCCCCAGGGGTTCCAGGCCAGGGTGTAGCTGAGAAGGTGAGATTGAATGGGCAGAAGCAAAGTTGGCATGTGGGTTTTAAGCGTCCACTCTGCAGGCTCGGTTAGGAAGGCAGTGTGAGCGACAGCCACATGAAGTCTCTTAGTGTGAGCTGCGTGTGTGCTGTGTTCATATATTACAAACGTTTTACCCTCCATGGAAGATGGCAAGTGTTGAACAAAACATTAAAATTAAAAACATTCAAAATTCACCAGTTAAAAAAAAAGGTAAATGCACAAAGAAATTTAAATAATTAAGATTTCAAGTAGTATTTTTTAAAAGTTTGAAGCTTATACTTTGAAGTTATTAAAGTTTAA